>NW_005871551.1:359675-472704 GCF_000147115.1 Myotis lucifugus | reverse complement strand
CTTTGTTACTAATGTTATGGCCTCACCCCATAACAAAGAAACAGAATTTCCGGAGGATGAGGCCCAGAAATCAGGGTTTTAAAAAGATTCCCAGGTGATTCTAATGTGCAGCCAAGGTTGAGAACCACTGCACTAGGCGCTCTTCCAGCCGCCAAGGGCAAAGAGCTAGTATGCAAAGGGTTAGGTCAGGACTCTGTGCTTTCCCACAGGGAGAGGCGGGACCGGCTCCCAACCCAGGTGTTTGATGTGTGCGCTCTGCTGGCCGACCCGGGACCCATCCCTAATGGGAGTTCCAGTTCCATGGCGCCCGCCTCCCACAGCTACGAAATTGACTAGTTGTAAATCATTCTGATAAGCTCTAAATAAGACTGTTCTATCCTTGTACCTGAACAGAGATGGTTTCAAATGCCTTGCAAGGTCAGCCTTGAATTTAGAGCTCCTAGGGCCCTTGGAGCTTGTGTTGAAAGCCGGCAGACTAAGGAGATTCAGCACCTTCTCTTCATGCTGCTCCATCCCACACCCAGGGGGGCTCACCCACCCCCACAGGACGCACCCCAAGCTTCCGCTACCCCTCACCTTGCCAGCCGGCGCCCCTTGGCCACTCTGTAGGTCTCGGGATATGTTCCTGGGGCCCTTATCTGTCCCTGGGTGTCGAACCCTGGAAGTGGACCTGGGGATATTTGGGTAGGAGAAGCCAGGACCCTGAATATGGAACATGGTCTAGAAGGGACACCATGGGAGTTTAGTCCCATAGACTCCTTGCAGTGGGGTTGCAGACATGGCCAGAGGAGGGGCAGAGGCAGCCCTCAAGCCCATAGGGACCAGGGCGGGTCATGCTTGACCAGCTCACAAGTAGGAGGCAGGTCTTGCCTTTGTATCTTCTATCAACTTAGCACCAGGTTGGACAAACGGAGGCCCCTGGTTGAACAGCTGGTAACTAATTGTGAGATAATCTAGTCCAACAACTCAAGATTCTTTCCAACCTAAAATGTTCAATAACCACAAAATTCCATTACAAAGAACTCCAACATTAGCCGAGCATTATATATATATATATATATATATATATATAGAGAGAGAGAGAGAGAGAGAGAGAGAGAGAGAGAGAGATACCCAGTATCATTCTAAGTGTTTCTGAGATACAGAAAGGCATATGCATGTCTGTGCCTTCAGGAGTTCGCAGGTTACTGGAGTATGAAAGCAGGTAAGGAAACATTACATGCCAGTACATACAGGTATGTGCAAGGTACACAGAGCACAGAGAAAGCTTATCTGTTAACTCAATCATCATGTTGTAAAACACTTACATGATGGTCACTCCACCCTGTCGACAGTTTCCTGATCTACAAAAGGGTTGTGGGACAGATTGGGTGAGACATGTCACTGCATGGGAAATACGTGCCAGGAGTTACCAGTAATGTTAGCTACTCTTGCTGCTTATTTGATCCTGGAATTCGAGTCAGTTTATCAGGCAGAAATATCCCCTCTACCAAGCCTGCATTTGAGGTGTGTGACTAAGCAATAAAGAGAGGTAAGGGAATAGAGAACTGGAGAGCCACTTGGCACTGCAATGCCATTCTTTGCCACCCTTCCTTTTGTCTGGTCCATCACTCCACACGGCCTGTCTAACAAGCACTTGAATTTCAGTTGTCTGGCTGCTCTTTGGCATTTGCTGCTTTTTGAACGGTGAATTGGAAAGACCTAATGGTGGAACCATGAAAATGCAGTTAAAACGGCTGAGAACCTTTGACTAGCATACTCTCTGCCCAGTTGTCCTAGCCGATAGGGTTTGGAGAATGCAGTCCTTAATCGAGGTGGGCAGCTCTTCAATCTGCGAGTGCTTCGGTTATAACTCAGAGCTCCATACTAAAGACAAGCAGGTGAGATGAACCCAGATGCTCTCAGACAAAACAAGACAGCCCTCCAGCACACGCAGATGCACTGTCTCCTGCGGTGTCTTTACGTGATAAATTGCCCCCCAACGTACATCGTCAGAACATTCATTATTCGCTCAGTGATGGTGATGTCGGAGTCTTATTTATCACCATGCTCCTTCTTTGCCACCTTTCCCCAAATGTCACATATAAACGTTATTAAATATTAATCTTCGAAATCTCCCATATTCATTCTTTATCTGCAGCATCATACTGAAAACATTTTCTTTCTCTCTGCAAGAAGTTTTTAAATAAGGGAAGCTGACTTTATTTTTTTAAGATTCTGTTTTTAAATTCAGTGCTGCCTTTTCATAAATGAATTAATGCTCTCCATCCTTCTGATCAGAATTTTAAAGGAAAGGTACTGATATTCACAGAGGCAACAAAAGGAGCTAGCCAAATTCCAAAGTCTCAGGGAAGTTATCAAATTGTCACTCCCTCAAAAACCCACTTTCAGCCTCATATTGAATGGCATTCAACAAGCAACTGCCAAGTGGTGTTTGATAAGCAGGCCCTGAACTAGACTCTGGGTGAATATCTTAGAACAAGACAGACAAGTGGCCTTGTACACACAAAGTCTTTTGTTTGTTTGTTTTGTTATCTTCACCTGAGGATGTTTCTTTTCTATTGGTTTTTAGAGAGAGTGGAAGGGAAGGAGGGACGGAGGGAGGGAGGGGGGAGAGAGAGAGAGAGAGAGAGAGAGAGAGAGAGAGAGAGAGGTGAGAGAGACACATGGATAGGTTGCCTCCTGCATGCACCCCAACCTGGGCTGGGGATCAAACATGCAACCCCGGTATGTGCCCTTGACTGGGACTTGAACCTGTGACCCTTTGGTCCTCGGGCCAATGCTCTAACCACTGGGAAACACAGTCTTAAATTAGTACAGAGGTCAGCAAATTGGCATTTTATGGGCTTCATTCAATTGGCAGAGGGGTTCTTTAATCTGAAAATTTCACTTGAACATCTAGCTTCTCTTGATTAACTTGAAGTTATGCTAACACCAACCCCCCACTCCAACATGTGGCAGTCACCTGGAACTCTATCACTCCATTCTGCCCCAGTCCCCACCACTCCCAGGAGCTTTACACTCATCCTTCTTTGCTCACTTTTGTGTCTGGCCCTCATGCACATCTGAGTTTTCAATCCCTGGTCTAGTGGGATGTCCCGTAAAGCAAAGCCAGACAGGTCATATGACACAGTGACAAAATTAGCACTTGGTGCTATTTGTAAAAATAGAGTAGTTTTCAATTTTAAAAACTCCAAGTTCTCCTCAACATATAGGACATCTTTACATCACAAGCAGAATGTCAAGGTGACCGGCACCTCCTTCAGTCACTTTTCCTCCTGAAAAGGGGAAGTAAAGGCTGTATTTCCTTTGGGTCCAGGGGACATATTGCCCAGAAGGCATGGCACTGAGGGCTGGTGGTCCTGTGGCCTGTGTCCTGGTGGCTGAGAGGCAGGCAGGCAGGAGGCAGCCACAGCTGCTGGGCACCAGCGGTCATTACCACCTCTCACCAATCCACAGAGTAAGCGCTTCAGACTCCAGTGCACTTTCTAACTACACCTGGATCTCAGATTTTATTAAATTCCTTCCTTGGCAGGAACCTGCTCTTTGAGCTGAGCAATATCTTCCTGGGTAAGGAGGTGTGGATTGCCTTCGTTTGCTATCATTTAACCTTACCCAGAAAGAGCAGCTGGCTAAGAATTTTGTTCTAAAGACAAAATGGTCAAGGGCATGTACCTTGGTTGTGGGCACATCCCCAGTAGGGGGTGTGCAGGAGGCAGCTGATCAATGTTTCTCTCTCATCAATGTTTCTAACTCTCTATCCCTCTCCCTTCCTCTCTGTAAAAAATAAATAAAATATTTTTAAAAATAAAGTAAGACAAGATAGAGTCAGTATCAGAAGTGGCTGAACAGTCAGCAGCCTATAGAAGCATCCATTCGCTCCAACCAGCACCTAGTGGGCTTGGTTGCACGGAGACAGAACAACACAAGCTCTGAGATAGGAGTCCCCTCTCAAAGGACTTAAAAGCCCAGGATTCTCTAGAGCCTGGGGCCAACTTTGGTTGTTTTTGTCTCCGGAAATTCAATCTCTTCTCTTTGTCCTCAAGAATTACCCCTCCATCCTTGCGTGAGGTCTTGGTGAGACTGTCAATCATTGTGCCTAACCTTCCCCTGGCTGAAGACTCATCAGGTGACCCATGTGGGGCAATTGGACCCTCTCTCTCCCAAGACGAGTGAGTAGAGAGCAACTCAAGATCAGAAAGTACTCAGTGCTGTTTAGTTGCATCCTTGGACCCCCAGTCCTGTCCTAGTACCTCTCCCTTCTGAGCCTGGGGCTGCTTCTCCAACTGTCTGTGTGTAACATGTGTCTTTCCAACAACTTCTTTTAAGCTGTGTTAGCTGGACCAGGTTTCTGTTGCTTGTGACCAGTGACCTCTAGCTGACCTGGAACTCGCTTTCTTCAGATTGATGCAACCAGCATCTCTTAGGTTTCATAGCAAAACCCAGGCTCTCCCCAGGTGCCAGGGACAAGAGAGATTTCCTTCATTGCCACAAAACACACACACAAAGCGGTTCAGTATCAGAACAAAGCTCAGCACCCTCAGCTGGCTGGAGTCCTTCCTTCCCAGGCGTGCCCACTGTGCAATGTTTGGTTTGGATCAGACTGCCTTTTACGCAGGTGGAAGCAAGCATACTACCCCGGCTCCCAACACTTGGTTGACCATCGAAGTCCTATCCTCCAGCAAATGTATTCGCTGTCCACTCACCAGAGGCTGTGAATGTCTGCTGGGGCTAGGCCTCATGCCAGACAGCCCTTCGGCACCCTTCCAGCCACCAGGAAAGGAAAGCAGGCCCGCACATACGGCTCCGTGGTGACCTCGCTTCACAAACAGAAAACACACATGCACACTCTCTGGTTCTAAAGAACATAACCCAAACTTTCTGCCCGCAGACACTATAGAGTGAACTGGCCATTTGTAGCTTTACTTGCACTGCAGAAAAGTCTAGCATTTTTAGGTTGGAAGACCTCAAGGTAGACTACTCATCCAACCCCCACTCAGTCCTTGAAAAAGCCGAAAATATCAGAAAATATCAAAAGAGTGAGCAATGTGCTGTGAGTTAGTGGTTACCTTTTTAAAGGACCCTCCCCCCCAATAAAAAAAAAAAAAAACTTTTGGGTTTATGCTGGACTTAACTGTTTGGGAATTTTACCAGAATCATATCCATGTTCAAAGAGAATTGGGCACTGACCCCCACCAACAGACCCAGAACAGGGGTCATTTCTGCACCTGTACCGCAGGGGTGGCTTCCTTCTTGTCCCCAGGATGGACACAGTGGACCCTGTCCACCCAGAATCACACACAGTTTCTACCTTATTCACCTCTGCATCCAGGACAGCTGGTAGAGGGAGGAAGGGAAAGGGAAGGAAGAAAGGAAGGGAGGGAGGGGATGGAGGGAGAGGGATGGAGGGAGGGAAAGGGAAGGAAAGAAAGAAGGAAGAAAGGAAGGGAGGGAGAGAGGGAGGGAGGGAAGTGGAGGGAGGGGAAGGGAGGGAGGGAAGGAAGGAAGGAAGGAAGGAAGGAAGGAAGGAAGGAAGGAAGGAAGGAAGGAAGGAAGGAAGGAAGTCTGAATTACCCATGACTCCTAGGCCGCGCCCAATCTCTCAAGTTATCGAATTCTTGGCTCATTTATTGGCATCCCACTATTGCTGTCCTCACCTGGCCCATCTTCGAGGGTTTTCCTGGAGAGAATACAGTCTTTAGATTAAGAGAAACAGAGGAGCTGTGTCTTGATGACACCCCTCAGGCCACATCAGTGCCTGGAATAACCAGGTTGCACAGACAAGTGAGGCATCAGAGGCGAAACCAGAGGCTTCACCCGGCTCGCAGACCCAGGTTCCTGGTCCAAATGGAAGACCAGCTCCCTGAGAGTCCCTGGGTGAGCGTCTTCCAACGGGCTGGAAGGATGAAAGGGCTGGATCCCTGGAAAGGTCGTCCAGCTCCAAACTCTCAAAGGCCCTCACTGTCACTTAAACATCCTCCACAACAGCACCACCACGGAGCAGGCCCTGCCATAGCCGCGTGTGGGGTTCAGTCCCCGTCGAGATAAGAGCTCCCCGGGGCCCCCACAGCTGTATTTAGAAAGCTTCCAGGTCCTGTTACCGTATAACTGAGCTGAAAATAACCCCAAAGCCAGACTGTATCATCCGTGGCTCACCGGGACACAGACACAGTCTTCCCCGAATGCGGTGCACACGCACGGAGGGACGTTTAATGGAAGCACAGAGGTCAAAGGAAAAACCCTTCTGAGGTTGTGGTGCAGTGTGGGACTTTGAAGTGTTACAGCTCATAAAAAAATTTAAAGCCACAAACTGCTCTGATACCTGGGGAAATGACAACGTCTACAGAACCCTCCAGATTAGCTGGGCTCCTTCCCGCTGGTACAACCCAAATGTGTCCCCCGGAGGCAGGCTGGAGTTTCACCCCAGGCCCAGTGACCCTGAGGAATTCCAGGTCCAGTGTGTAATCACGTCTGTCTGGCACAGCCTCATTATAACTTTATGCAAAGCTGCAGACAGATGGGGCCCGAAATAGTTCCCAGCCGTGGACACAGAAAGGGTAAAAGAAGGAGCAGGTATTGTTTGTAAGACGGGGGTGCTTGTAGAGGGGTTTTTCAAAAATGCAGAGGCCAGCACACATCCCTTTCGATAACGCACAGGAAGCATGAGATGACACCCTTGCTAATTCCCAGGAGATTCGCCTGAAGATAAAAGTCCTAGGCACACTCACAACCCAGGGTCACACAGATGCTCCCTGTCCTCGCAGTGGAGGAGCTCGCGGCTGGTGTCATGTCCTTTTGGCAGCTGAGAGCCATTGGTCATCTCTCCAACGAAGACTTGAGTCCCTGACGAGATACACGCTTTACCTCCTAACAAGAACCAGAACTGGGATTAGGGTGGGGCGGGTAAGGGAAGCCGGGAAAGCACAGATCCTGCCGCTATTAAAAATGTTGATATTTTATCAATCGCGAAATTTCTGCACTAATTTTGATTTTTTTTCTAATCAATACAGTAACTTTTATTTCTTTGCTGCTGACTTCTTGGCATCTTCTTAGTTTGCTCCTGAGAGAGAGTCCCTCGCCTCACCCTGTTCTCAACCCCGAAAAAAACCCATGGAAAGCAGAGCTATAAAACTCCAGAAAAGGCACCCGCCTGCTCGCTGACTGGCTGCCCAGGCCGTGGGCGAAACTGCCCACTGTGGGCCGTTCATGGCAGTGCCGAGAAAGGCCACGGCGCCCCCACGCACCGGCCTCCGCACCTTCCTCCTGAAAGGAATGTTCTGCTTTTGAAATGACTGGCCAGGGCCCAGGCCCAACCGCCCTGCTCTCAGCTGCTGTTCATTAAAGCCGCTGCCGCGTCGGCCCTGAGGCCATACGAGCCCAGAGGTCTGTGCCTCCGGGCCTCCCACGGCCAAGTTCTCCAAGAGCTCTTGGCAACTGGACGCCCCGTCCTGCTTGTCCATTCCTGGGGGACTTCACAGATGAGCAGGAGCTGGAAGCACCCAGGTACTGCCTGGGCAGGCAGCTCATCCATATTACAGCCACTATCTGGATTTATTTTCTAAAATAAAATTGGTTCCTATTCAAAAATAGTGAGACAGTGTGTGTGCCTGTGTGTGTGTATGTGTGCCTCATCTTAAAGAACTCTATTTGCATACGAAGCATGACATAGAAGGAGAGCAGGTCATTGGCTCCTTTGGAACAGCCTCCTGTGCTCGAAAGCGGAGCGGTGGTTCCCGGGCACCTGGAGGAGGAAGGGGCCGCTCCAGGCGCCCGGATGCGCTGAGGTGCTCATATCCAGTGCAGGACCCAGAGCCAGAGAGATAAACCCGCAGAGCTCACAGCGCGGCCGCGGGGCCTCCTTGAGGAAAGCAGTTTGCCTCCCTGCATCCTTTGTTTTAAATTCCTGCAGGAATAAACCACACCAGAGATGTCACAGCCTTTCATCTGCCTTCAGATTTAAGGCCAAGTTCCGAGCTGCACCGTCCCTTTCATCTAGCAGAAATTCAAATTGTCCTCTGGGGTCACGCAGGGTCATGACCTTTTTGTACCAAGTTTTCTGAGTGCAAATGAAACAGCTCCAGCCTCGAGCCACTCTTTCTTATCGAGGAGGGATCAGCTACCTTTCAACTAGGCCTGGCTTCGCACCTGCACGGCCCTTCCCCTCCTGAGACACCTCTGGGGCAGAAGAGGGGGCTTTCAGGCCGAGTGACCCCAGCAGAAAGGTCATGGTGTGAGCAGACCTCCGTAGCAAACTCTGAAATGTAGCCCCAAGGCCCTCACATTTTAAAGACAGGTTTTGCCGTGAAATGTTCTAAGAGATATACTACTCGAACTCAAAATCAGGATCTAAATACGTACTAGCTTTCCAAGGAGGAGACAGAAATGGAGGAATCAGAGGGGAAAACTCATCAAATAAAACCACCATCAGTCAGGCCCTGAGTTCAAGATCATTCTCAGCCTGACTGACATCATCTTCTCTTATAGATCTTTACATATTTATCATTTTCCACAAACAGATGCCCATAGTATTTCCTGGGACCTCTTCCTGGTGACCCACACTCCAGGTCCTGGGCAGGGTTGGGTGTCACTGAAAATGAGGGCCCCAGGGCCCCATGAGGTCCCCTAGTCTGCGTATCACAAGGCATTACATTTGCTCTGCTGGAGTCGCCAGCTATGAGCATAGAATGCGACAGACCCCTGACCAAGTTCTCAGTGAGAGGCCTTTAGCTAAAGGGCTCTCAACAGATCATTCAAATTCGCCTGCAATGCCAGACCCCATTCACTGCCCGCCCCCGCCCCCAGCCCCCCCATTAGCAGGGGGAACCCAGGCCAGTGGCTTCAGAGAACACCAGGTCCCCTTCCACAAACACTCCAGTGTGTCCCCAGGTGAGCAGGAAGCAACAGAAAACAAGGAAGGAGGGACACACAGGGTGGGACCTGGTCTCAGTGAGCCCAGAACAACCTTTGGCCACCAGCATCCCTATCGAGCTGCTTATCAGCTGCAGGCACCTGGCACACCTTTCCCAGGGTCTGTATGCAAATCGGATGCTAACAGGCCTCCCACCGAGCTCTCTAGGAGGCTGGGCAAGACCATGGTTGGATGTTCCAAGGAGGCCAACCTCAGAGGTACTTGAGAAAGAACTTTCTACTCACTGGCGTCCTCCAACCGGAGTGGGATTCGGCAGGCAGGCCACGGGCCCGGCACAGAGGTTGTACAGTTACTTTACGGTCCTATCCTCCAGGTGCTGGTGCTCACGACATTCCAGACACTGTCTGAGCATGTCCCAGGGACTGTCTCATGCCATCCTCACAGCCGTCCTCACGCATCTTTCCCCGTAGGCAGCACAGTCAACGTCGGCGCTGCCACCATCACCATCTGCATTGCCATGGTTATCACCACAGCCAGAAACACTGTCCTTCTGCCTCCACATCTGCATCTCCATCAACAATATCCTGTCCTGGCTCACGGTGGGGTGATTGCTACCGGGTCCCCGAAATCACACAGTGGGTGCACGGCTGACCTCATGTCAGCAGGAGGCTGGGGTTCCAGTTCCTTCCATTCCACCTGGATGGCCTACAATTTGGAAGGTCCCTTCTTGGAAACATGCTGACACACTTTTCTTTGACAACACAGGGGGCAAAGGTGAATCTGGTGAATTGTTAGTTATTATGATTATTCTTTCTTACTCTACTTCTTTGGGAAGAAAAAAAACCCCAAACGAAGGTCGTTCCTGTTGGGCTGAGTCAGCATGGCGCACTTTGGAGAGGCTGAGGTGGCCACGCTGTTCACTATCCTAGAGCCGGACTGGTGTCTGCACCTTCCAGGGGCTGCAGCGAAAGGGTAGCACCCCCAGGCCACGTGTGAGTCAGAGCTCCGGGGGCTGGGGTCTCCCCTGAGGGTCTGTGCATCCCGAGTTGTCCAGCACAGTCATGACTTCTAACACCCTGCTCTGCTCTTTTTTTTAAATTAATTCCTACTCGCCAGCCCATGTGGCTCGGAGCTTTGAAAACCACAGTCACTGTGATAGCATCGCGGTGCTCCCCTCACTGTGTCCTAGGAGGGATTAACAGATGGCAGGTCCCCTCCATTCCTGGGAACACAGTGGGGAGGAACACAGTGGGCTCCTGCTGGGTGTCCTGAAGCTCCATCAGCCATCTGATGGGCTAGCTCCACTCTCCAGCTGGGTGAGTGGCCAAGGAAAGTCATGAAAATCAGGCTGTCTCAGCTGCCTCCAAAGGGGACAAGAAGGGCAGATGCCCAGGACAGCCTGGGTTCCTCTCTGGGGGCCACGGACCTTCTGGGGGATACGATGGAAAGCTATGCGCACCATCACTGGGAAAATCCCCACTCCCACATCGGTCCGCAGGGGCACGCCGGCCTGTGGGGAGCATCCACTCCCCTGGAACAAGAAGCCTTATTGGTGGGAGAAAGCCTCGCACACCAGCAACTCGGCGACAGCAAAGCCAGGGAAGCACCCGCGGGACTGGGCCGGAGCTCTCCTTGGGCCGCGTGCTGGCAGAGAGGGCTGACCCAGCTCAGTCCGGAGAGCTAAGTGTGTGGGAAAACATGGGAGAACCAGAGAACCTCGGATCTTAAGCCCAGAAGATAGTCAGGGAGTAACGGGTCTCTCAGGCCTGAACCGGACGTCAACTCTCCACACAAGATGCAGAGCAGATCTCAGCACAAACCCCGGCATCCTCGTGCTGGGTAAGGCTTTGAGGTCCTTAACTGTGGCGTGGAGCACTACACTCACAGCAAGCCTGCAGCCTGCAGACACCCTTCCCGAATAAAGGAGGCGGCTGAGTCCATCTCTGCTGCCGACTGGATGAGCAGTAGGAGGAAAGACACCCAAAGCTGAGAATCACCCAAGTTCCAGACTCTTATTAAGCATGAGGATCAAGAAGCTCTGGGTTCTCGGGGCAGCCAGCAGCTGGTACAGGGAGGAGATCACACACTGGAGGAGTTTTGAGCGCCAGGAGGGTCTGATAGAGAGCAGGGGTGACAGCTGAGAGAGAGACCCTGCAAGCCCCCCTCTGTGATGCAGAGGCCGGAGAGGACCTCGCTGTGCCACTGCTGCGCCTTCAATGTGACTGACGAACTTCTCCGATTCTTTCATTTCTCCAAAACCCACGTTCCCTGTCCCCACAGCCCGTTTTCTCACATTGCAACTCGTCAGACGATTTAAGGCAGGGGAGGGGAACATCCGGACCACCGGCCACATAAGGCCCTTGAAATCATTGGGTCTGGCCCTGCCAAGGCACTAGGGGTGAGCTAATTAAATGTTTGGCCAAATATAGCAGGCTAGTGTTTAAGTTGATAATTTTGTATGGCCCTCGAATGATAGTTATAAATATCCAAATGACCCTTGGCAGGAAAAAGGTCCCCATTTGGTTTAAAGATAACAAATGGACCAGTCTACATATCAAGGAATAGTTTGGGGAAGGAAGGAAGAAAGCAAGGAAAGAATAAAGGAGAGAGGGAGGGAAGGAGGAAAGGAAGAAAGGAGGAAAAGAGAAAGACCATCTGGAAAAATCTTCCTTAGAAAAATAATTTTGCTTGTCTAACTTCAAACTGCTCAAGTCTGGCTATTGTCATTTTTGTTTCCCGAGTAGTTCACAGGACTCCCAAACACCGTATTTAATCCCTCTCCTCGTGTTTAAAATGGCCAGGGTCAGGGGAGAGAGGAAGATGTAAATCACACTGCGAGGGAAAGTTAGCACGCTGGCTGTCCGGAGAAAGTCAAAGATCCAGGCTTCGCCGCGGCATGCAAACCACTGGAAATTAGGGGGCAGGGTTCCCACAGGGCGGGGGTCTGCCTAGCCTCCGGTGCATGTCAGGGATCAGTGATGGCTGGGGGCTCGGGAACCGGCAGAGAACCAAGGTGGTCTCCGAATTCTCTCCTCTTCCCTCCTGCTCCCCTCTGCCCCAGCCCCCTGCCCCTAACTCCTGGGCTTCCTTCTTTCTCCTTCTAGATGAATCCACAGCTTGGGATACTTGCCAAGGCAAGACAGCCCCACGGCTGACCGCCCTGAGTGCTGGGTTCTGAGACGCTCATTTAGTCAGATCGCAATGCAGGTGGATCAGAAGCGTGACAAGTGCCAGGGCGATGGGGCTCTAAGAAAAGGTGACCCTGACCACTCTCAGGGGCAGAGGGCAATCGATGGCAGCCTGGTCTAGGAGTCCCTCAAAGGGAAGCTAGCAGGGCAGCTGCCATCCTCTCTGCTGCGGACTGACTGTGTGTAGGAGCGCACACAGCCCAGCAAGCCCGTTCAGCATCAGGAAGGGCTATGTGACTTGCGGGCCCAGGATGAAATGCAAGTGTGGACCCTCTAGTTCAGAAAGAATTAAGAAGTTCAAGACGAAACAACAGAGCATCAAACTGAGGGTGGATCCTTCCGCGCCCGGGAGCCTGTGCCTGAGTCCAGGCTGCTGGGTGAGCTGCCCCGCCTGCCATTCTGGATGTCGTGAGAAGTCTCACTGAAAAGTCACCTGGTTTGAAAGACATCCGATCCCTGAGCTTACCCTGCTCTGCACTTCCTTCTCCAGGAGTCCATGGAACAAGGTGGCAAGCAAGCCCATCAAAGGGGTCACCCGGGTGCTTGGAGGTGAATTGGCTTGGGGATGGAGGAAACCAGGAGGGGCATGAATCAATGTGGCTCCCAATACAGGGACAGCGTTGCCTTTCGGCCCAGGTTTCGCGTTCACAGCAGCCACTGGAGAAGAATGCCCACCAGGGAGCCGGGAGTCCCGGGAGATCCCAAGACCACGCAGGGTATGAACGCACCAGATTTAAGGGACCAGGAGGGCAAGGCCCAGCCCTCTCGCTGCAGGACAGAGCTCCAGCTCTCGCTGGGTCTCCTGCCAGCCCTTTCCCATCTGTAGGTCAGGATGTGACCCGCATCCCCTGGGAGGGCGAGCTCAGGAGAAACCAGGTCCTCTGCCCCAGGGAGTGGGCGGGAAGCCAGCAGCCCCGCCCAGCAGAGCACTGCCATGGCCTGGGCGAGGGTCAGCTTCACGGAGGGCAGACCAGGACCGAGAGTCCTTAGGGCCTGTCTGCAGCAGGGGGTGCAGGGGCCACAGGAGCCAGCCCGGGGAGGGTCCCTCCGCCTCCGCCCCTAAGAGGAAAGGAGCCTGGGGAATCTCACCCTGACCCTGCCAACCCTGCAAGCCCCCCCTACACCCCTCAGCCCCCCACTCCCCACCCACCCACCCCCAGTTCCCTGTTCCCTGACCACAGGCTGCTCTCAAGGAATTTGAAACTCCTTGGAGCCTGGCAGGGTCAGTAGCAGGGATGGCCCCGCAGCCCCTGGGGCAGGAGATACTTTCGGGGCTTCCTCCGCCTCAGCGGGCTTCTCAGGTGTCTAATCCCTCTGGCTGGCTCCTTTCACCGGGAGGGGGGCTTCCCTTCCACCTGGAGCAGAAACTCTGGGGTTGGGTTTCTCCCAGTCCAGGCCCTCCCAGGGGATGCGGGTCACACCCTGACCTACAGATGGGACCGGGCTGGCAGGAGACCCAGTGAGAGCTGGACTCAGGGCCAGGGCAGGCTCTGGGCTGACGGGGCTGGGGTGGGACCAGGTCCTCTGGGATGTGAAGCTGTAGCTTGGCACAGGAGCCCCTCCCCCCCAGGCACATCGCCACCCCCAGGGCTCACTCATTCAGGGGTATTGATCCAGATGATGTCCAGGTGGCAATAGTAGACGCACTCCTTGTCTTTGTAGGTGAAACACGTGCAGCGTCTGGCTCGGCGGCGTGCTGGGCCCCCCTTGGCCACCTGCTCCCCAAACCAACCTGGTCCCTGCTCCTGCCCAGGGCTCCGGGGACTTGGACCCTGCACTGCAGTCCTGGCCACGGTCTCAATGTCCCCCTCCGATCTGGCTGCAGGCTGGGCGCCAGGCACCAATCCTGCAAGAGGCAGATTGAGGGGCCCCTGAGCTCCTGAGTGTGCATGCCCCCCCCCCTCCGCTTCCAAAATCCTGGCAGAGGAAGACCCCAAACTTTCTGCAAGGTTTGCAAGCTAGTTGCACTTTCCAGAAAGTCTCCGAGCAATACCAAATGTTCTGAAAAGTTTGCAAAGCTATGTGCCCAGTTTCCGAAAGTTCTCAAACTATGTGTGTACTCCAGCTTGCAAGCTATTTTCACTTTCTGCGAAGTCTGCAAGCTATTTGCACCCGCTGGAAACTTGCAAGCATTTTGCACGCTTTCTCAAAACTTTGCAATCATTTTGCAGTTTCTGAAGGATTTACAAACTTTTTGAAAAGTTTCCAATTTAATGAAAAACCGACCGAGGCAGCTCAGGCCACAGGTCTCCAGTCTGTGCATGGGCTACATGCAACCTCCAGAGCCCCTGAGGTAGTCCGTGCTCCCGCTTCGGCCCCCAACCTTCCCCCAGGAGCTTCCAGGGATGGCGAGCCCAGGCAAAAGGCTGCTCCCCGCAATGCACCCTTCCCCGCGCCCCCCAAGCCCAGCGTCCTTTTGTGTGCGCTCGCGCCAGAAGAGGCGCCCCGCCCCGCCCCGCTTTTACCTGCAGCGGAGGTCACTGTGAGCCCGAAGAGTAGCCACAGCCCCAGCTCCATGAACCCCGATCAGGCGCGGGAGCACCGGGCCTGGAGGACGCACTCCTGTGGCCCCAGAAGGGCTCTCGGGCCTCACCCTCCAGCTGTGGGGTTTGCGGAGGGCCTCTCACTTGCTGGGTCCCCGCTCCCGCCAGGAGTTGGCTGCAGCGGTCACAAACTTCAGAGCACGCTGCCCATCCCTGCGCACGGCGGCCGGCTGTGGGCTCAGGCTTTTCTGGCTCCCGCACCACCCCCTCGCCTCCCCGCCCCCCAGAGGGCTGGAGCTGCGCGCGGGGGCCTTTGAACCCGGCGCTCCGGGGGTCTCCGGCGCTGAGGAAGCGCTCTGAGCACAGCAGCCCCGCAGCGCACCCAGCACGGCAAGGGGTGGGGGCGGCGCTCAGGCGGGTGCGGTGGGGTGGGGGCCGGACAGCTGCTGGGAGGCCACGCGAACACACACACACTCACACACAGACACACAGACAGGGCACACACTTGCATTCACACTGCCTCTGCTCGCTGCTCTGCTGCCCCAGGACCTGCAGCTCCCACCCCCAGAGGACCAGGCAAGAGAGAAGGTTGCGCAGAAAGGCTGCTACCTTCCACCTCAGGCTAAGGGAAAGCGACATGTCTGACTGTTCACCTAAGGACACCTTACCGTCCTTGCACAAGGCCTGCCTGCCAGGGCCCTGGCCGTACTTTACACTCGTGACTCAGGGCACTGGCTTGCCTCCCTGCCTCTCCCAGGTGCTCAGAGCCAGTGGGTGTGGGCACTGGCTGGGAGCAAAGTCAACCAGGCAGGGTTAGCGGTCCTGGGGTGGCCTGGACTTGCTTATGGACCCTGCACAGAGGGGTGGCTTCAGAGAGAGGCAAGTCCCCTCCTTCAGAGTCCGCGTGCTGGCGGCTCTCGGCTCTCCCAGCCCACCTGGGACTTGTCTTGGGCATGGAGCATGCCCAGAACAGGAGGGCTGGTCTATTTTGTTCCTTACCAAGACCATTTGTGCTCAGAACTGTCCCTGGGCACATAGGAAGTAGTCACGAAAGATTTGTGGGTGAATGGATGGATGAATGAATGCTTCCCATGGATTAGGCCCTGGATGCTGACTCCTGAGGACACCAAGAAGCCCTTATCGTCCCTCCTTAGCAGCGTTCCCTGACCAGAGGGAAGGACCGTAAGGAGGGGCAGCGCTCCCAAGGTCATCGGGCAGTTGCCTCCCTGCCACTGCCTACCTCACCTGCTTGGATTGGATTGGAGGTGGCCTCCCAGGGGAACCCAGGACACAGCAGGGAGTCACGGGCCACGGGGAGGACGAGAAACAGGTCTGAGGCCCTGCAGTTGCTCCTCATGTCTCAGGCCATTTTCGACTTAAAACATGTCTGAAACCCTTTGACACTCCTGCCATAAAATGTGGCGTTGAGTACCACCCCCATCCTCTTTAGCCTGAATGACCCACTTCTAAAAAGCAGTGCAACAGAAGTGATAAGAATGACCTCTGGGAGAAAGTCATAAAAGGTGCTACAATTTTCACCTGGCTCTTGGGACATTTGTCCTCTGGATTCAGCCACCATGCTGGGAAGAAGCTCAAACAAGCCCCCATGTAGCGCATTCACATGGAGATGGGAGAAACCTGCATGGAGAGACACTGAGCTCTCCCAGCCAACAGCCAACGCCAGCCACTAATATGTAAACGAATGAGCCTCAGATGACTGGAGGCCCCAGCCTTCAAAACGTCCAACTGAGGACTAGCTGCCCCAACTGTGCCTGTCTGAATTCTGACCCACAAAACCCGTGGGCATGATGAATGGTCGTTTTGCACCACTCAATTCTGGGTGACTTGTTGCAGAGCCATTGTAACTAAAATTGTAGTCAAGCATCAGCTCAGTCCCCTGCCCAGGCCCCTCCCATTCTGCCCAGTCCTTGAGTCCAAGTCAAGGAGTGGAGAGTGATAGACACCTCTTTGAGGGTCACTTGCCGCCCAAAGGACAGGGTTCTGTAGGGGCTTCTGCGTTATTTTCTGTGCTCCGTATTTTGAAAATTAGAAAAACCCCAAAGTGTTTCTTCTGGGAGTAACTTCTGCTCCACTGGGCTAGGATTTGGATCACTTAATTATTATCTACTAGAGGCCTCGTGCACTGTGGGGGGCTGGTTCCCTCAGCTCGGCCCACCCTCTCTCACAGTCTGGGACCCCTTGCTCCTTACCGCCCGCCTACTCACTGATCCTTACCTCTCGGCTCAGGGCTCCTTAGCACTGCCGCAGAGGTGGGAGAGGCTCCCGCCACCGCTGCTCTGCTCGCCAGCCATGAGCCCGGCTTCTGGCTGAGCAGCGCTCCCCCTGTTGAGCATCTGCCCCCTGGTGGTCAGTGCACACCACAGCGACCGGTCGTTCTGGTTGTTCTTCCGTAACAGTCGCTTAGGCTTTTATTATATAGACTAGAGGCCCATTGCACGAAGAGATTCGTGCAATAGGCCTTCCCTTCCCCTGGCTGCCAGCACCGGTTTTCCTCCGGCACCTGGGACCCAGGCCTTCACTCCTGATGGAGCCTTCAGTCTTCACGGCTCCAGACAGAGCCTTAAGTCTTCACTCTGCCGCTTCGCCTCTACGTATGCAAATCAACCGCCATCTTTGTTGGGTTAATTTGCATACTCTCCTGATTGGCTGGTGAGCATAGCGGAGGGATGGTTAATTTACATGTTTGCCTATTATTAGGTAAGATTTCTTTGGCATTAAAATATCCATCACACACAATATAAAATAATATTAGATTGGAGGATGGCTGGAAAAAGAGAAAATACACTAATCAGCTAACAGGGAAAAATGGCTAGAAGACATTTCCTGTTGTGTTCAGACCATGAGATGTCAGAGCTGCTAGGCCACACGCTGTGTCCACTGCCTCCTGCAGCTCAAACTAACACCGACGCTCGCTGAATGAGCCTGTGAGGCAGGTGGCTACAGAGTTGGGATGGCGCTGGCCTTGCCCTCAGAGTCTTCTAACCCAGTTGAGAGCAGGAAGTCCAGGGAAGAGAACATGGTCCATGAGATTGTCCCAGGAGGCAGACTTTTCATTGGTCCTCACAGCACCCTGAGTGCCATTCCTGGAGGTGGCACCCACCATGACAGTCACCAATACCCACACACAGTGACAAAGTTCTTTCCTTCTCTCCTGTCTAGTCCTTCTGACTGTGCCCAGGAGGACACCTTGGCTGGCTGTGTCTTTAACAACCTCTCACAGAATCCCTTTTTGTTCTAAGAGAGAACAGGCCACAGACTTAGAGCCTTGGGCAGACCACAGAATCTAGCTAAACTTCTGTCCCCCATTTTCTTTTATTGTGGCAAAATACCTGAAATATAAAATTGACCATCTTAACCATTTTAAGTGTTTAGTGGTTTTAAATACATTCGTGATGTTGTTAAAACATCACCACCATCCATTTCCTTATATTTTCATTTTGTACAACTGAAACTGCACCTAAATAAACAGTTGTTAAACAGTGTCTCCCCATTCTCCCCTCCTCCCAGCTCCTGGAACCATTCTACTTTGCATCAGTCTCTATAATCTTGACTACTCTAACTACTTCATATAAGTGGAATCATCTAGCATTTGTCTTTTTGTGTCTGGCTTATTTCACTTAGCTAATGTCCTCAAGGTTCATCCATGTTCTAGCATGTGTCAGAATGTCCCTCCCTTTTAGGGCTGAATAATATTCCATTGTATGAGTAGACCACATTTATTTATCCATTCATCTATTGATGGGCACTTGGGTTGCTTCCACACTTTAGCTAGTGTGAATGTTGCTATCAACATAAGTGTATAACTATCTCTTTGACACTCTGCTCTTAAATCTTTTGGGTACATACTCAGACGTGGAATAGCTGAATCATATGATAATTCTATTTTTAATTTCTTTAAGAAACCCTATACTGTTTTTCATAGAGGCTGCACCATTTTACCTTCCCACCAACAGTGTACCAAGGTTTCAATTTCTCCACATCCTCACTACACTTGTTATTTTGAAGGTTTTTTGGTAGTAGTCATCCTAACAGTTGTGAGGTGATAACTAATTGTAGCTTTAATCTGCATTTCCCTGATGATCAGTGATGTTGAGCATCTTGTCATTGGTCATTGGTATACCTTCTTTGGAGAAATGTCTATTCAAGCCCCTTGACCATCATTGCATAGAGTTGGTTTTTGTTGTTGTTCTACTTCTGTAACATTGTTTATTTCATTCTGCTTACTTTTATATTTACCTTTCATTTATGACAAGTGATGCTGGTTTTTCGTGTGTGGCAAATAAAATAAATTACATGGGTTTATTTAAGCAAAATAAAAATAACCTGAATTGCAATATGAAGTAGTTATTGTAAAGGTGGTGCAGAGACTTGGCAAAATCACAAAGCTGGTTTGCTGACAACTGAACTCTGGAAAGCTCAGATGTAAAGGAAACTAGGTAAAGAGGAGGGGGAGAGGAAGAGGGAGGGGGAGGAGAGACAGAGAGGAGGGAGACAGAGGGAGGACATGGGAAGGAGGATGAGGAGCAGAGCATTTTGATTACAGGCCCCTAAGGCAGAGGACAGTGGACAGCACCAGAGAATGCTCATCATTCTTGAAAAGAGCTTTTGGAAAGAATCTGTGGAAATTAATAAAACATACTATATATTTGGGCAAGTTGAAGGTACAGAGGAACTTCAAATATCCAAATTCGTGATGATTTCTGATAACTTTTACTGTCATGGAGAAAAGGGCCAACAGACAGGGGGACACCTCTCCACGCCGTTGGCACTGCCTTGGGAACCCCAGGACTTGGTCCTGTCCTCTTGCGATTGGAGCCACCTGGTTGGATGTGGGAGGAAGGAGGACTTTGGGGAATCAGACTGGGAGTCAATATCGTCAGCACCCATTTATCCAATAATGCCACATTGATTGATTCGTTAACCTTAAGGCCGCTGTCGAAGACGCTGGCTATTTTTGCCCACCCAGCACCTACTCTCTGCTTTCTGGTCGCAGCACTTTGGTTCTTCTTTGGAGACTCACCCACTCTTGGCCCATGTGGTCAGGTGGGTGAGACTCCAAGGTAGGTCTGTGACTGAGATCCAGCCAATCGATAGATCCCCTCCACTTGGCCACAACTATTGGTTCAGGCAGGAGCAAGTTGGATGATATCAGAGTCAACCTCAGGACTTCTGCTGGAACTTGAGAAAGAAGTTCCCTGTTCAGTGAAATTGTAGAGAAGAAGGGAAATGTGCCACCATGAAGCAAGACCAGCCTAAACATGGACTCAATACAGAAGAAAATGAGGTCAGGAGACTGGGTTGATGTCCTGATTTAGCCCCTGGATTCAGCTGGGCCTGAAATCTACACTATCCATATACTTTTCGTTTGTAATAGCTCATCATTTCTCTTTTGTGTGAGTGTATATGGGATTCTATCACTTTCAAGTGAACAATCCCAGTCCTCCTGGGCTCCAGGCTAAGCGGTGTGCAAAAGAAACATACAATTCACATGATTCAAGGGCAGGCTGGTAGTGAGGGTTTTAATGACTGTTTTGCCCTTGTGACTACTCAACAAAATTCAGACTATCATTATCCCCATTTTATAGATGAAGAAAAACCCCACTGAGATTCACGAGGTTAAAGTGACCAGCCTATGGTCAGCAGCTGTTAAGTGACAAAGTCAGGATTCAAATTCAGTCCTATCCAATTCCAGGGTCAGAGTTCACAGCCATTAGCCAGCACTGGTTCTTGAGCTGGTACCCTGGGTTTATTTATAGTCACACTTGGCTTTTTCTGTGTATCAGTGACGTGTCATTCCTCTCCACTGGTCTAGTTTCCTTAGTCACATAATCTCTGATGAAAGGTCATGTGGAGGAATGATGGCCCATGCTTTCTGTGCAGAGGACACTAGTGAATGGCCCTCCTCCTTCCTCTTCTAAAGTCGGCCAACACTCTTGATGGCCCTTCACTCTCTCTGTCATCAATGTGCCCCTAAGAGAAGCCATAGATCAAGACACTCTGGGCCTTAGCCAAGTGCATGGCTAGGTCATTCTGTTTATTTTTCATCAACTTTTTCCAAGCTGGCAGATGTGCAGCTGTATCTTTGAGACGGTACCTCTAGCTCCAACTTTGATTCAAAATCTAGCCCTTAAGAACACAGTGATGTATTTGGGTAAGCATCTCCTCAAGTGGCTCTCCCTGTGCTTTATGACTCCTTTGAAGATTGTTTTCCTTAAAATTTAGGGGATTTAAGTGAGAGTAACATAATACAGTCTGTACTTTTCCATTATTCTGGAGTTTCTTCCTCCTGCCTACCCTACCCAGTAGAAACCCGGGACCAACTCAGAAACCAGATAATAAAGTGCTTTTCCATGTTTTCCAGGTCTCAGCTGTGCACCTCCCCATCATCACGTGGTTCATTGTACCAGTAAGATGCACCTGGAGGAGGGACCAGGCTCCAAATTCATGGCTCTAAAAGCAACATAGCCCAGCCGGTGTGGCTCAGTGGTTGAGTGTCGACCTCTGAACCAGGAGATCACGGTTCGATTCATGGTCAGGGCATATGCCCACGCTGCAGACTTAATCTCCAGTGAGGGGCGTGCAGGAGGCAGCTGATCAATCAATGATTCTCTTTCATAATTGATGTTTCTATCTCTCTCTCCCTTCCTTTCTGAAATCAATAAAAATATATATTCTAAAAAAAATAAAAGCAGCATAAATTGTATATAAAGTTCCCAATGAAATAAAATGATCACAGTGCATCCCATACTTCAGCCCTGCCAGTTACATGCGCTTGGGGCTCGAAGAAATTGGCCAGTTCCAAAAGGAAATCTGACAGCGAGTCTAGCAAGCATTGTTCGAGAGCTCCATGCTATCCGTTGTGGACATTGGCTGCTGTTGGCATCCTGCTGTCCTGGGGAAGAGCCTTTCCCAGGGCCAGGCCTGTGTCTCTGGATTAACCAATCAGAGTATCGCATGTCCTGTGAGATAGGCAGACCAGGATCATAAGACAATGCATTTGTGTTGTCTTAAGCCACGAAGTTTGTGATAATTTGTTACAGCAGCTGGAGGAAATGAGCACAACTTTGAATACAGCGATGGGTTCAGGGACAGGCCTGTGAGCTGAGCCCAGCCCTATCCACGCCAATGGGATTTAGTCTTGGACTGCCATGTGAGGCCCTTCTGGTTTTCCAAGGAGTTGCTGAGAGGTCAGAGGAAAGCTTGCAGGTGTTGGCAGCCATCTTGTCACCAGGAGGAGAAAAGTCTGTTCAAGAATGGAGCCAACATGGAGAAAGCAGAAGAGGAGGCCATCTGAACCCGAGGCAGCATGTTATACAAACATCAATGCCATGCCACCCTGAGCCTCTTCAACAGCATCTGCCCTCGCAGAAGCCGACTTTGTTTGAAAATCTCTGCCTCACATTTCTCTGCCTGTTTTCCTCAGCAATGCCTCCAACTCATACTTTCCCCATCCCCTCCCAGGGCCCCTGCCCAGACCACTCTCATACACACACCCTCTCAACTTATCTCCAACAACATGTGTGCGTGCTGACTGGCGCCGTCAATGCCTTACCCAAAGGTGGGAATTTCAGGCATCCTGGCGGATTAATGGGAGAGATACTTTTGAGCGAGTTAAGTCAACATGCCACAAACACACCTGCCCGCTTCACCCACCTTGAAGTAGCCTTGACTTTTATCAGAGGAATTTTCTGCCAACTGGATCGTTCATGTGTCCCATTGCAACCAGTCGCTGGGTTTGGGAAACTCGATGCCAGCAGCTGTCGAATGCTTTAATCTGTTTGCAGAGCAAAGATATTCACAAAAGCACTTCTCCAATGCCTTCACTTCATTGCATGGATCCTGCCCAGAGCCACTTCAAAGCCCAACTGCTGCCTTTTCTAGAAAGTTCTATCTAATTTGCTTATTTAAAGGGAATAACTTCTGACCCTCTTATAGCTGCTAAAACATTTAGACTTGAGGTAAAGCATGATAGTAACACTTGTGGGCATTGGACTCGAACAGACCTGGATTGAAACCCGACTTCCCCTAATCTTGCCTAACTGTGTGATCTTGGCCAAATCATTTCAACTCTCTGGGTCTCAATTTCCTCATCTTTGAAATGGGAATAATAGTTGTAATTGTAAGGAATGTGTTGACTATAGGCCTGGCACAAAATGAATAAGCATTTAATAAGTGTTATTCCCAGTGGTAGTTCTTGTAAGAATGATCTCTCCCAATAGATGGAAGACCTTTGAGGGTGGTGTTTCCATCATTCATTGTCACACTAACAAACATTCCCCAAACCAGAACAATGGTCAATAAAGCATGTATTGGCTAGGCAGCTCTGTGATCTTGCTGGGCTCACTCATATAGCCAAGGATTAACTGGCTATGGGAGGATCCAGGTTGACCTTGGCCAGAACAACAGAAATGACTCAGTCCTACTCCGTGTGTTCCTCGTCCTCTAGCAGGCAAGCCCAGGCATGTCCTCCCCATGGCAATGGATGGGGCTCCAAAGAGAGGAGACCAGTGCATAGCCTGTTTCCTGTTGAACATCCCATTGGCCAAAGCAACTCCCATGGCCAAGCCCTTGTGACTTGGGAAGGCCCAGCAAGGTTACATGGTCAAGGGCGTGGTGAGGGAGGCGTGAAGAATTAGGCTCATTTGGAATCTACCACAGGGAGGAACTTCAGTCCTACAACCTGTCCAAAATGATGTCTTCATCCTGAGACATCTGTAAATGTTAAGTGAGTTGAACACAAATCTGGGCTCCAAACCTAAGTTGCCAACATGGCAAATATCAGAATCAAAGATTAAAAATAGAGGAATTTATGGAGTACAGGTGATTCATTGTTATTGATGTTGTGTGTTTCCCCCCCAAAAAATAGCTAGTTGTATTTCCTTACATGGAAATTTTAAACTTTTGTTCCCAGGGTCAGAGAGAAAAGATATATTGCATTTGCCTAAGTCCCCTGGTGTGTTGCCCACTTTTTCTCCTCATCTAGGCCTCCTTCACACCTGGGGAACCACCCAGACTTCAGGGAGAAGTAAGGAGATGAGGGATGAGAGGACATGGAAACAAAAGGGGTGAAGGAGGAGAGGTTTCAGGGGGCAGGGTGGGGGCTCATTCTGGAACTTCCAAAGTTAGACTAAGGAAGGCACTCCGCAGAGCTTCCCAAGTTATGGCACAGATGCGTTTTCTTCTGAAAGTAATTTTGCAATCGAGTTCTTAATGAGCTCCACATTTTGTCGTGTGAAAACAATTTCCTTCTAAAAGACAAGAGAAGCCACCTCAGCAGGACACCCATGGAACAAAAGAGCAATCCAGTAGAGTCTCTGAGCCATAACTCCAGTGCCGAAATCCAGAGAGGGCGGGGTTGGACCTAATACCTTCTCAGACACATGGAGCTCTGAGCTGTCGCAAAGTCTCCTGCCAAACGCAGTGATGGGTTAGGTGAGGGCATAGATATGCGTGGTACTTTTATTTTAACCTTAGGATTAAACTCTCAGTTTCCAGAGATGTCAACTGGTATCACAATGAACCTACATTTAAAGGGGTTCTAAGTTTGTTCCTTTATTCATTCAACAACCATTAGAGCACCTATCTGGAGCCAGAACTAGTTTAGTGCTGACATGAGGACCTTGAACGAGACAGAGGCCTCCATGATGCCAACAATGAACAATAAAAACACACATCATGAATTAACATGATTTGGGTGGGGACGAGTGCTATGAAGAATGCAGGGAAGGAGTATAGAGTGATAAAGAGACAGGGAGAGGGCCCTGTGTTGAATGGAGTGGATGGACATGCCATTTGAGCAGAGACCTAAAGAATTGAAGGACAAAACTAAGCCACACAAAGATATGGGAAAGTATCTCAGATGGAAGGAACTGTGAGGTGGGAAGAACTTGGCATCTCCCGGGAAGGATGATAAGATCAGTCTATGAGTTACTCTTCACAGCGTCATCTGACAATAATGCCACCTGGGTCTCCATTGTTGTTCCTAGTGTGGACGAAAGGGGCCACATGCTAACCTGACCAGCTCAGGGAAGCCTTGCATGGCGACCTCACAAAGTCAGAGACCTAAAGTAACTACAAAGGATGGTCTGAAATTTAAACCTTTTAATTAGAAAGCAGTTTATAGTGGTAGTCATGTCTTAGGCCAATATCTTCCCTGACAGTTCGATTTCGATCTTTACTGAGCCTATTGTCTTTTTGCATCCTGTGGACTGTCAGGGTAACTTGTAACTTCCCTTTTTCCGGACCCCTCGGGGCACAACAAATGGTGCCATGGGCACACACCACAGATTCCCTCATTGTTATCTGTTAATCGTTGACTATTAACTGTCCTGCACCCACCTAAGTAAAAGAAGCATGTGTCTGTCATTTTACTTTTTATTCAATCCCAGAGGTTTCCCCACTTTGCTTTCTCCCACCTTCCTAATCTATCACCAATGGATTTCCTGTAATCCACGTATGTCTCCTCTGGTTGTAATGTATAGAACAAGGTGAAAGCACCATTCTCCGGAGCATCATCTCAATGTGTTGGGATTCTGCTTCTTGGCAATTATGGACAGTTTGGCTCAAATAAATTCACAAAAATTCTTTACAAGTTTGAATGTTTCTTACGTTAACACTAGGAACACCTGGATTCTCCCATAAAAAGTTCTTCAGAGTTGTGGCTAAATGCCTATTTCTTCTGATTTCTACGGATGACCTGGTGGCTGTCTGCTTTCCCCTACAATGCTGCTAGAAGGCACAGACCATGTCCCCATGTTCACCACTGTGGCTTCAGTACCTGCAACAGGGTCTGACACTTAGCAAATGCTCTGCAAACACATTCCAGGCCTACTTGCTCCCTCCCATTTAATCCTCACAGTAACCTTGCCAAGTGGGTACTGCCATTATTCCCATTTCACAGATGAGGAAACTGAGACAGAGAGGGGAAGTGACTTGCCAAAGGTCACACAAATGTGGGGGGATGGTCAGGATTTAAATCCAGGCCTGTTTGGTTCCAATACCCAACCAGCACACCCCACTCCTGGAGCCATCTTCCCATTGTTGATCCTAAGGAGAAGGCCACCCCATGGAAGACAGAATGGAGAGACAGAGAATCAGGTCCACGGTGATACCATTTGAGGCATGGGATCCAGCCCCCCCTGGATCAGACCTGCGTCTGAGCAACCAGTCTTTATGTTCTAAGGCAGTGTGAATCTGTCTTTTACTTGCAACATCAATATTTCCTAATTGATTCAACCTGCTGGCAAGAGTCATCACCATCATTATAGGGGCTGTTGTTTTATGAAATAAACTGAGATATAAATATGCATATATTTTACCAGACCTAGTTACACACCAAGTTTTCTAGAAAGGTCACCATGGGTTGCTTCCCTTTCTATGTTCTCCAACCTTCTCAGCAGCTCAAAGTTCCCCGTGGCAGACCAGCCATCCCCTCTTTCCTGTGGCCACCATATCCCAAGAAGGAATAAGAGGCCTGGAAATGCTTGTAATAAGAAAACTCTGAGCCACATCTGCCTTTTCCTCAATACCCTGGATAAATGATTACTTTGTGCCAAATGTTCAAGTCAGGTACAGTCACGTGATAGCAGATAAGCCGAAAGAGATGAATCCATCAATGGCCGGCAACTCAGGCCCGCTGTGTTGGTGTCCAGGGGCATGCAGGAGTGTGACAGAGCTTTCGCTCCTTAAGAGCCTGGGAGATAAAAGAATTGTCAGAGCTCAATGCAAGGCAGATGCAAGCAGGTCTACGCGGTGTCCTGGGGTGTCCTGGGGCTGCATGGGCGATGAGCAAGGCTAAGTCTGGGGAGCAGCTGTAAGTCTGGGGAACCTGTCACACATCCTACCGCCCACACGATGCTTCCCTACCATTATTCACTTAATATCTTTCTTTTAACCTGTACTGTTTTCCCTCAATTTCTTTGCTTTAGAAAGAGCCGAGGTCAGTTACACAAATGGAAACCAGTCTCAAGTGCCAAACAGAAAAAGTAACTACAAAATTAAATATAAGGAAAGCCAAGGACATGATGATCAAATGTCTAACCAGGTAGAATTGTGCACCAGACTCTCAGCTTTTGGCTGGTCCTCTCTTTATGCAAAAAAGAAGGTAAGCAGGCATTAGGGAGATGTTCAAGATATGCTACTGGCAGAGAGACTGTCCTGGAGGCGATGGGGATTGAAACAGAGCCAGGGAGTGGCTTGGTCCTTATGCAATCAGCGTTGACGTCATGGGCCTGTGCATCTCACGTACCCCATGGAGCACGCCCCCAGCCTGGCTATGGGTGAGGGCGCCCGCATCACAGCCCAGGCCCAGGGCCACTCAACATGCTTAACTCTTCAAATCTCTGCATCCTCCTTGGAAAATAGTGACAATAATGACACCTGGCTGGCTCACAGTGTTGTTGGGAGGATTTTAAGTGAAATGACTTATGTACAATGATATATACACCATAATTCAACAAATATAATCTGTCATTATTTTTGTTCTAATGACAATAATGAGAATGGTAACACTGGAGACCCACAGCCCACCTGTGGGTGGAGTGCCTGTGGGTGGAGTACCGTTGAGCTTTGTTTACAATGACATCTGTGACAATGGCTGCCAGAATGAGCCCAAGGTGACAGAACAGGACAATGCAGCCTTGTCTGGGGGATTGGAGAAGGCCCCCTGAGACAGCCCTTGGTGCTGAGACCTGAAGGAGAGAGAAGACCCTGTAAAGGGATCATCCCTGCCATGCAAATTAGTGGGTCTGGGCAGCCAATGGAAGAACAGCTCCAAGCACCTGGCTGCTGCATATCTCCACATCAGTCCTGGGGATTTCCACCCAGTGTCCCTCTGGACCACAGCCAGCCTGGCCTCACCCTGGCGGGTGCTGGTTGATCATCAGTGAGGGTGTGGCCAGGCAGGCCTGCCTTACCTTCATTCCAAAGGGCTGCCTGGGTGGTGACCCCAGTTGCCTCGGTGAAGTGCTACCAACACCCCTCCATTCTCATTGCCCAGGGAACCTTGCTTCTCCCAGCAACAGACCTGAGGCCAGGTGCTCCCAGGCATCTGCTCTGAAGCAGCCCCGGGGTCATGCCTTTGGTGAAGGGTAGGAGTTGCATACAAAATTGAAAACTTTGATGTGTTGTGGCTGCTTGAAGACCTAGGGGCCCTTCGGAAGACAGTGGGGAGACAGCTCCAGAGACAGGCCATCTCAAAGCCCTGAAAGGAACGCTGCTCCCCCAGGGCCTCTCTGGAGTAGCTTCTCACTGCGCCCTCCCACCCCACCCCGCAGCCATACTAAGCAGGAACACAAAAGAGCAGTGCCTTCTACCCTCTGCATGGCCACATACGAAATGCAGGAGGCAGAAGGAGGGTGTTGGAAAAGACTCAGTGCCTTCTAGGATTTGAGCCTGAAGCTTGGTACGGGGATGGACATAGAAGTGTTTTGAAATATATGATGAAAGGAACCCTTCACGCCCTTTCAGCAGCTGAAATTAGAGGGTAAGCAGCCCTCAGTTTCACTCCCAAAATTAGAAGGTCATGTCCCAAAGACCCCGCCTCTAGCCCCAAACCAGTTCTCTCTCCTATTCCAACCCCCATCTGTACTTTAAACTCAAAGCATGTTTTTCATAGAGAAGTGCTGGGGGTGAAAATGTAGAAAACATAGGGGAAAAGCTTCATGACCGTGGGTGGTCTTGGCAATGACTTCTTGGATATGACACCAAAGTCATAGGCAACAAAGGAAAAAAGGCTATTAGGGTTTCATCAAAATTAAAAACTGTGTGCGTCAAAGGACACTATCAATAGAGTAAAAAGGCAACACAGAATGGGAGTAATACTTGCAAGTCATACATCTGATAAGGGATTAATATTCAAATTATATACAGAATCCTAAACTCAACAAAAAGACAAACACTCAAAAGTGGCAAAGGACTTAAATAGACATTTATCCAAAGAAAATATACAAATGATCAATAAGTCCATTAAAAAAAATGCTCAACAACACTGATCATTAGGGAAATGCAAATCAAAGCCATGAGATATCAAATCACACCCAGTAGGATGGCTACTAAACAAACAAACAAAAACTCCAGAAAATAAGAATTGAAAGCAGGACCTTGAAGAGATATTTGCACACTCACATTCACAGCATCACTATTCACAATAGCCAATAGGTGGAAGCCACCCAATGTGCATGGATGGATGGATGGATGGATGGATGGATGGATCAGTAACATGGTCCATCCATACAGTGAAATAGCACTCAGCCTTAAAAAAGGAGAGAAATTCTGACACCTGCTACAACATGCATGAACCTGGAGGACATTATGCTAGGGAAATCAGCCAGCCACAACTACTGCATGATTCCACGAAGTACTTAGAGCAGCTAAGTTCCTGGAGATAGAAAGTAAAATAGTAGTTGCCAGGGGCTAGGGCCAGAGGAATGGCAAAGTAGTGTTAACGGGGACAGAGTTTCAGTTTTGAAAGATGAAAAAAGTTCCAGAGTTGGATGGCGGTGATGGCCACCCAGCAGCGTGAATGCTCTTCACACTCCTGAACTGTACACTTAAAAATGGTTACAATGGTACAGTTTATGTTATTTTACCACAGTTTTAAAAAACAAATTTTAAAAAAACACAGGAAAAGTTACTAATGTCCCCCACAAAAAAAAGTTACTAATGGCAATAGTGGCCAGTGAGTTGGTTTTTCAGAGCACTTTAATCCAAGGTCAGACGGGCAGAGAAGGAAACCCGTGAGCCTTTGCAAAAGTCCGTGAGACAAATCTTTCCCTTTTCTGTTAGCTCCTCTCGGAGCAGAGCTGGGTCCTTCTCCCACCCACTCCCGAAACGGGGGGTGGGGGAAGTCAAGCATGTGCCCCCACGAGCGGCCCCTGACACGCGAGCCTCGTCCTCCGGCCCCTGTAGTGCAGCCACGTGACACCCAGCACAGAGCGAGGCACCTGGCTGTGCTCAGGAAACGCTGGTTAGCTGCCATTTTTCCAAAAGCTGTTTTAGGGAGGGCAGAGGTAGGAGTTTTAAAGATAATAAAAGTTTCAAGTGAAAAAAAGTGGTCCCAATCTCTTATTGAAAACAAAATGCCAGGAGAAAGAAAAGGCAAAAAAGGTCATGTGGTAACCAACTGGGAGGCGAGAACCCAGTGTGCTCTGGGGTCCCAGTGAGCCCGGCACCAGTGGCCGCATGGCTCTCTGGGACCAGCAGAGGCGGCCCAAACTATGCAATTTGGCTGCAGAACAAACTCTCTGGGCAGGACATTGAAAACCTGGGTCATGTTGTGTCAACAGATGCGTGGAGGCTTGTCCCCTGGGGGCCATGGTCTCTTCACACAAAGACAAAAAAATACCGCCACCCAGCCCCGGCCTGCAGAGGGAGGACGTCTGTGCCCGGTTGGGACTGAGGCCCCCCAGATGGTTTCACATCCTTCACGTTGGCATTACCCAACTTGTAGCCTTTAAGGTTACTGCACCTTTGACCATAACCAGGCTCACTTTGCCGAGTTTCTCTCTCGTAAGGGGAATTTTAATGTGAAATGCCAATAGGTAGAGAAGCGAAGGCTTCCATCTAGCTTGGGCTTTGTTTAGGAAAAGATCCGTTATTTACTGACATCTGGGGAAATATTTCAAATTGAGGGATTCTTTTGATGTTCAGGCAAATTAAAGGGTAAATTGTTCCATGGAGTTGTCAGAAACAGGAAACAAGATGATTTGCTATTTGCAGTGGTTTTTGTTTGCCTTAAATATTTATTCTGTATAAGTCTCTTAGATTTCCCTGAAAAATCAGCTTTTAAATATGTGTTTACACACATCCACCCAGGCAGGACCTCTAGATCACCTATCGATTTCATCAAACCAGTTTAAAAACTTGGCATATTGGGCAACTCGTCTTGCTGTTTTTCTGTCTTCCCGCATTGGATAATTCAATTTGTTTCAGTTCAGCCTGCTAATGTGTCACTGAGGAATACATCATTGTCTCTCTCCTTGCCTGACATTGTCTCTTGACCACTGTCTTCTCTGAAGTTTGTGTGTTCAGAATGGGAAGGAGGTAGGGACATCACTGGAAATGTGTCTCAGGGGATAACAAAAAAAAAACCAAAAACCCACAAACTCTGGACGAAGCAGGAATAAAGGAAGTAAAAGCTAAGCCGAGGAAGAGCCGTCTGCTCTGAGATTTGTGGGTCTGGTCTCGCCTGGGTCCCTTTCCACAGAGTCCGGAACTCGACGCTGCTCCGGGAAAGTGGGCGACATGGGGCAGACCATGGGATGTGGGCAGCACTGCTTTTCACCTCTGAGGGGGGGATGTCGACACGGTGCCTTTGTTCTGTCTCTCACAATAGAATTATGAGTAAGATTTCATGGTTCGATGTAGCCTTGGACGCCTGGGGAAGTGATGCTCGGTCTCATGAGAAAATACTTACATAAGCTGAGAGGGAGGCCAGAGGTTGTCTAAATAAGCTTTGAGAACTCATAATTCTGAAGTAAGCCGAGACCAATTCTGTGGTGTAATGAATGTGCAACGCTGTCCAGACTCAACAGAGGAGATGAGTGTTTAGTAGAGAAGATCTGCCCAACATCAAAGGCCAATTAAAAACGAAGGTGCGGAAGGGCCAGCCTGCACGCCGGCCCCTCAGGCTGAGGCGCGGACACCGCCCCTGGCAGGGCCATCGCTGAGATTTCACACCTGCCAACAGCAGGAAGGAGAGGCATGTTCTAGTGACAGAATCCAATTAATTGTAGGCTCCGGTATAAACATTCAGCCACACAGCTTGGGCAGAAAGTGAATTTGTCATCTCGAGAGGAATTCGACATTCTAAATAAATAAGTGCGATCAGGATGATAAGCAAACTTCTACCTACTAGAAACCCTTTCATTATGAAGAAAGAGAAAGGCAGAGACAGGGCGCAAATTTGAGCAGGGCGGGAAGTGTTCAGCAAGAAATCGAATGACCAAAGCAGACCAGCAGGTGAGCGGTGACTGACGGCCCAGGGGAATGAAACCAGTTTGCCTCCCAGAAGCTCCTGGAAGGTCAGTGGGCGGGACCAGCTCCAGCGTTGACCCCTGAAGTGGCACATCTCTTGCACAGCCAGAGTGACACAAAAGCAAGGGCTGGGCTTCCGCCTGACCTTGTTCTGGGGCGTTCTCGTCTGACCCACACGCTTCTTTTTATAGGAGCTGGTCAATCCATTCTTCAAAATGAGCTACTGAGGGTTTGTTTACGTCAGTGGTTCTCAATCAGGGGTGATTTGCTCCCCAGGGGACACGTGGCATTTCTGGGGACATTTTTGATTGTCACAACTTTCGGGAGGGATGTTGGCTACCATCATACCATCATCCAGGGCCATCCTACAACACGCAAGGACAACCCTCCCTCCCCCAGAAAGGAGCGTAGATGTCACTGGGCTAAAGCTGGGAGTCCGGGTCCTCTGGGTGGTGCGTTTGAAAGCGTTCAGTCTCTCAGACAACTGACCCCTTAGCAATGTCTCTCCTCTGTGTGTGGAAACCAGAGAGGGCTCTTAGATGACAAGAGACAAAACCCAACTCTAATAAGTTTAGGCCGAACAGGGAACTCATTGGCTGGAGTAACTAACATCTATGGCTGGAACCTTGAAGGACTTGAGAATAGTTGGTGCCCTCACCCCAACGCTATTCAGACGGAACAAATGTCCGCAGACAAAAATTCAAGCCCGCACTCCCTGCCCCACCTTCGTCCTCCAGAGGCATCGATGATCCCTGAAGAATTTTTTCTTGTCAATGGAGGTGGAAGAAGAGGCTCCCTGGAGTCCTTTGATTTTCAACTGTCTCCTAGGCTTACTCAAGGGCGCTGATGGTCTGTGAAGTGTGAACTTTGCCCTGGAAAACAGGGGTGGAAATAAATGCAACTTATACACAGCACACATTTAAAACTCCTGGAGCTTAAGCACACACACGTGTGGTCCGATGCCAGTTTGAGAGGTTTCGTGCAGACTTGCCCATCAGTACTATGCCGGGAGGGTGTCTGGTAAGCACTGGAGCATTCGGAAATCCTCAGAGACTGGGCAGAGCAACATGCGAAGCCAGCATCCTCCCCTTGTGCTTAAAAATAAAAATAATTGGATTTCCTTTGGTGTCCGTCTTTCATCCATGATCCCAAATGTGCTGTGAGCTCTTTACTGATGAGGAGAATATGATTAAAATGTTCCAATCATTGCAAAGAACAAAAAACAGATCCCACACAGACCCATCACCACTTCTACCTCAGCCAAAAGAATTCAAACGCTCATTTGGGTTCAATTGGACACTCACTGCCACAGAAGAACCCAAGAAAAGCCGATCTGGGACCTTTCCAGATGCCTCGCAGGCCCAGGAAGGTCGGCGACCTAAAACCAAGCTGCTGAGCTGTCTTCTGAGATGCAACAGGGGAACGAGGAGAGGTTTGAGTCTCCCAGAGTCACTCACACTCACCTTGATGCGTCTCAGTGGAAAGACTGCCATTTTAAAATTCCTATTTCTTATAAAAAGAAGTTTTCCTCATTCTGCGAGGCCAGCCAAGCAAAACCTCCCACGGCCCCATTTCGTACATTCCGAGATGAAATTGCAGTGGGATCGCCATGCTGGTGAGAAAAAGCGACAGGAGAGACAGAGGCGGCCCACCTGGCCTTTTATTCAGAAGTCTGACGTTCACACCGCATTCCCCATTGTAAGGCGCCTTTGACATGTTTGGTCCATCAGAGTCTCACGATATGCTAAAGCTGAGCTTTTTGAGGACTGGGACTCTTTTTGTCTCTGTAGCTACGTGTACCCTAAAGCTAATCATCTTAAATGGAAGAGAACCTGGTGACAAAGGCCAACCAAGCATTGCTGTCCCCACAGGACATACAAGGAGACCAGCCAGGCACAGTTGGAGGATTCTCCGAGGTTCCATGGGGAGTTGGTGGAAGAGCCTCCGCGGGTGTTTCTCTTGGCCACGCGGTTCCCTTGAGGGGTCCTCCCCTCCATCCCCACGCCCTGCTGAGCAGTCACTCTGTGAGCCCCTTGGCCAGGAATGGCTGTTGGGCAGTCTCCTGGCTCTTCACCCTTGGCCAGGAATGGCTGTTGGCTCGAATTCTGCTTTCCCGCACAACCCGGAGGCCCGCAGCTACCGTCCTAACTCAGAAGCTGCTGAACAAAACAAAGTGGATGGGAGGTGGAGGTGGCTGTCCACACCTGGACTGTGGGTGTGGAAGGGCAGCAGTTAAGGCTACTTCTTTGTCTGAAATGGACACACAGCCTGACAAAGTGAAAATTCCTGTGACCACTGACTCCATGAATCCATTTGTCCAATCACCACAGACCGGCTATGAGTCAGGAGCTCATCCAAGCGCCCCACAAGCATATCATTGAATTCTCAACATGACCCGTGTGATCAAGGTAAATGACCACACGGACCCTTCACATGATGTGATGAGAAGGGCAAACCTCCCCCAAACCCAACCCCAGCCTGATCCTGAGGAAGACATCGGACAAAGCCAATTGCACGGACATCCACACAACACCTGACCAGTCCTCCTCCAAACTGCAAGGTCATCAGAGCCAAGAAAAGCCTGAGAAACCGCCACTGGCCAGAGGAGCCCAAGGAGACAGGATGGCCCAGTGCGAAGTGGTGTCAGGATGGGTCTTGGACCTGGAAAGTGCCATGGGGTGAAAACTAGTGGAATCTGAATAAACTGTGCAGTTTAGTTACTAGGAATGCACCAGTGCTGGTGCTGAGCTAGAGAGCGGTGACAAACATGGTTTAGAACAGGAAGATGCTGCCTGGCCGGCATGGCTCAGGGGTTGAGCATCAACCTATGAACCAGGAAGAAAAGGAAGATGTGTAAAAGGTGTATAGGAACTTTCTGTGCTATCTTTGCACCTTCCCTGTACATATAAAACTACTTTAAAATAAAAATGTATTTAAAAACTTGCTAAAAAATGTAACGCCCTAAGGTAAGCACTATTAATTGTCCCAATTTGATGGATGAGGAGAGTTAAAAATCATGGTCTCCAAACCTGATTGTCATTCTAGCAACTTCTCAGATGCTGCTCTACGGCTGCTGCTGACTCCGCAGAAACCCTCCCAGGGCTCCAGAGAGTTAGAGCCTGAGAGATCGCAAAGGGGCTATTTCTCTGCTTGGAAGCTCAACCGGTGGGTAGCTAGGGGGAGAGACAACAGGCAATGAGTCTACGGGTCATTTTGAGGATTCAATGTGGGTGCTGGGAGCTCGCTCAGTAATTTAACTGCTGAGCCCTCCCAGGGGAAGACATGGCAGGATTGATTGAGATGGATGCTCAGAGACCCCCTCATATCCCTGAAAGTCTTGGATGTCTGAGGAGGTTGAAAAATGGTTCCAGTTCAGTGGGGCCTGGGTGGCAGGAGAGCATCCGGAGTAACCTCTCACACCAGCAACACACCAGACTCCCCGTCTCTAGGAGTCAAAGGCCACAGCTGCCTCCAATCAGGGAAGCAACCTTTCCGCTCCCAGCACCGAGCACCGAGCACTGAGTACCATGCTCTCACACACCCACCCATCCCTGGCTCTTCCAGCACAGCTCCCTCGACTGGTGCAAGAAACAAAGCGCAGGCCTGGCAAGATGTAGGACTCGGGTTCCCTTTCTCCTCTCCACACCAACCTGCTGCTTTTCTGGGTCCTCGGCCACCCCCAGCATCACCCACAGGGGTTTCTCCCACTGGACCCTCCCTCCCTGTACTGAGAGCTGCCCACAAACGTCCCCCGTGGCTTTCAGGGTCATAAACCTCCAGGGCCGCACAAATGCGCGGTGCAACCTGTGGGTTCTGCTCCCTCCCTCCCATGCAGGTGGGCAATGCTGCGCCCCACGGGGCAGCTCTAGTCCCCGGGTCCCTCCTGCCTTGTCCAGGCCTGGCTGAGTCCCAGTCCCGTGAATGTTGGGCTCTAAGGAAGGGACTAAGAGCCAAGAGGGTTTGACTGGAATTCTGTCACCAGCCGAGGAGTGTTCCAAGTCCTCTTGGTCAAAAAGGAAAGCCCCCTGGAATGTGCCCGGAGGCTCGAGTGGCTTCAGGTCAGTACCTGTTGGGCAGGTCTGGCTCTGCCTCTTTTACTCTCAAAGGGGGCCCCTTGTTGGCCAGTTAATTATGTGACCACCTTACTTATGATACCACCTTCCCGTGAGGAAGTCACCATCAACTCTTCACACATATTCTTCCCACTATTTTCTTCTAGGCTCATCGCCCACACATTATTCTTTTTGCTTATTTTTACAAAAACACAGGCACTCGCCGTAACCGGTTTGGCTCAGTGGATAGAGCGTCGGCCTGCGGACTCAAGGGTCCCAGGTTCGATTCCGGTCAAGGGCATGTACCTTGGTTGCGGGCACATCCCCAGTAGGGGGCGTGCAGGAGGCAGCTGATCGATGTTTCTCTCACATTGATGTTTCTAACTCTCTATCCCTCTTCCTTCCTCTCTGTAAAAAATCAATAAAATATATTTTAAAAAAAAGAACAAAAAATGCAGGCACCCTATAAACGTTGCCACACACTTCCTTTTAGGACAAGGCCTCCCTTCTCTATCACATGTGTCCATCTACTCCTTCCTTTGGACGCTGCAGGATATCCATTGAGTGCACTGCGGTTTATTTCCCATTGACTGTTGATGGGTATGTAGGTTGTTCCCCTATGAGCACCGCAAATGGTGCTCATCCTCAGGAAGATGTCAGCCGCCAGTGGGAAAACGTGTTCTTTTTTTAAAAAATATATTTCATTGATTTTTTACAGAGAGGAAGGGAGAGGAATAGAGAGTTAGAAACATCTATGAGAGAGAAACATCGATCAGCTGCCTCCTGCACACCCCCTACTGGGGATGTGCCCGCAACCAAGGTACATGCCCTTGACCGGAATCGAACCTGGGACCCTTCAGTCCACAGGCTGACACTCTATCCTCTGAGCCAAACCGGTTAGGGCGGAAAACGTGTTCTTATAGAATGAATGTCTGGAGGAGGACCTGTGACTGGAAAGGGAAAATGAGCCCTGACCACACGTGGATAGACCTCAGGGGTTCATGACAGCTGCCCTTGATCGAGGCTCCCCATGGCTGCCATCCTGAGGGGACCTTGTGGCTGGAAAACTGAGATGAGCTCACACTGAGAGCACCTTCTGCTGTTGCTCTCAGACAGGCTTCTCCGCCTTTCAAACTCTAAGGACATGGAGTCCTGGGACTCAGGAATGGTTACTACCCATCTTACACATGAAAAAACTGAATCTCAGGAAAAGGAAGGGGTTTGCCCCAAATCATCCTATATAATAAAAGCCTACTTTGCTAAGTATCCAACTGTTTGACTCTTCAACCAGTTGCTATGATGCACACTGGCCACCAGGGGGTAGATGCTCTTGACCAGTAGGTTAGCTTGCTGCTGGGTCTGGCTGATTGGACTGGGCAAGATGGGCTGGACATGCCCTGGAGCCTTCCCATGGTCCATCCCCAACCCCAATTGTGCATTGGTGGGGTCCCTCAGCTTGGCCTGCACCCTCTCACAATCTGGGACCCCACAGGGGATGTCAGAGAGCTGGTTTCAGCCTGATTCCACAGGCCAGGCCGAGGAACCCCACCAGTGCACAAATCTGTGCACTGGGCCTCTAGTATACTATAATGACACAAAAACAGATATGGGTGTGACTGCAGTCCTGCCTGACCCTGGGGGTGCCCATCCCCATCCTCTCACTCCCAGTGGCTGCACACTTGGGCACTGGGTGCATGTCACCATCCACCTGCCTCCTGGACTCTGTGAATGCCCTTTCCATAACAATCGATTAGAAATCAGAGCAATTGGTGGGGGCTTGGACCTGAAGTCCTCTTCATCTGGTTTGAATTATTATGAAGTCGGGATTATGCTGGTATTTTTCATGCTACAGCCCAGAGGACAATGATTATTTTCCCTTATTCGTTTATTTTCTTTTTCTGTCAGCTCCGGCTACTAAATCCCCCTGTATAACCTCCCAGATCACCCTGAAATTGCACAGGATGAGGGGCTTTACTGTGGCCTGCGCCAGTCGGCTTCCCTGGGCGGGTCTGGCGGCCTCACAGGCAGAAGGGCACTTACAAGGTCTTTTGGGCTGTTCTGTCCATAAACTTTTGCCTTCTGCAGGGGAAAAATGCGTTTCTTCCACACCCCCCTCCACAAACCTCCATGTACAACTTCACAAACAGAAGTTGTGAGTCCAAATAGAAGAGTGTGTCTTCCAGGGCAGTGGCCGCCACGCCCCCCGGCGCTCACGGGCAGTGAGAGGCTTCATGGACCAAATGTACTGTTCTCTCACTCGTGCTTCCTTCCCTGGGCCTTCAGCTAAAGACTTGTCTTGGAATTTCTGGGCTGCTGAGGGGCAGGCACGGTGACAAGCCTCGCGGGAGTGATGGTGTGAGCTCACCACCATCACAGTGTCATCCGAGCATAGCTCAGAGGCAGGAGGTGGCAGGCTCTTGTGAGGGGTGAGGAGAGGAGGGTTCCACACCCAGAAAGGAACCATTATCGAGAGGGAGGCACTAACACATTTAGCAAAAGCATCAAGGACATAACATGTATAAGAGGTTCACTTGGTAAACCTCCACCCCCATCCCAGGGTTAAAACTTGACTTTATCGCGTGTCAGCAAACTGAGAAATGCAGCAGATTTCCCACGTACAAACACTGGAGACATTCCCAGCTGCATCACAGAGCTGAGCACCCTGGAGAGGGCAGGTGTCAGCAGCCAGGGCCAGCACATTCAGTCTTGTATGTGAGTTAGAAGTGATAGGTGCGATGAACACCTAACAATACGGATGGATCTTAACAACACAGGACTTCATGAAAATATTGAGGAACAGGACAAGATACCTAAGATCATTTATGTAAATTGAAAATGCATGCCCACAATTTATCTATGGTGATAGAAGTCAGGAGAGTGGTTACCTTGGGGGTAGAAGGTGCAGTAATTGACTGAGAAGGGCATGAGGGAGTCTGCTGGGCCCTCAAGGTCTTCTGTATCCTGATCTGGGTGGTGGCTATGAATAGAGACATACGTGAGGTCCACTGAGCAATACATTTCAAATTTGTATGTAAATGTACATGGATATAATGCAACAAAACATGTTTTCCAAAAATATGAACAAAATAATTAATACATTAGTATGGGCTGGGAGAGAGGGAGTGCAGTAGGCTGGCTGGCTGGCTGGATGATGGATGAATGGATAATGGATGGATGGATGGATGGATGGATGGATAAATTGAGAGATAAAGCTAGTTGGTGGGGAGGATAATGTGACAATTCTTGACCCACCATAGTAGACACAGTCTATGTGGCTGACTCCGGCTGGCTTAAGCATTGAAGGAATTGATCAGAAAGGACATTGGTTATCTCACAGAACTTACAACAATGTTGGAGAATTTGGCTCAGAAAGTAGGCCAGTCCTGAGGGAGCTGGGAAGGTCTTGCCTCAGAAATCATGATCTGGATTCTATAGCTGGCCCTGCTCTCGGAACGCAGACCTCCACTGCCAGGTCCAGAGTGGGCACGAGTGGTCCCAAAGTCTCCACATGTCTCCCTGAAGATTCAGAGCCCTAGGGGAGAGCAGACGGTTGGCCAAGGGAGGACGCATGCCTGAGCTGAGTCCCAGGGGCGAGGAGAAGAAACCGGCACCTGCACAGCCGGTTGGCTCCTGCAGTGATGGAGGAGGACCACACCAAGGGGATTGCCCCCAAGGAACATGGGAGTCCTAATGCCGCACCCACTCCTGCCTCACTGATCCGACAGACAGAGCAAGGGCGGGGGTGTGGGGTGAGGGCTGTGAGGCCAGCCCTTGCCAGCAGCCCAAATGCATTTTGGAAACATGAAGCTCCAGGCCAGCAGCAGCCAGGAGCAAAACTTCAGATGATGGACAGAGCGGGGGTGGGTTCAGAGTGTGTGCCGTCATCGGGAATTGTTGAATGTAGGGTGACCAACCTTTCCTGCTTCCCAGGACTGAGCGGGATCCTGGACACTGGGCTCCCCGTGCTGAACCTCAAGAAGTCCCAGGTGAAGAGGGACAAGTCGGTCACCTGGCAAATGGCTCCATCCAGTTAAGGATGGGAGACTGTGGGAAGAGCTCAGGAGATTTATCTCAGTGCTGCGGCAGATGCAATGGCGTGAGCACGCTCCGCCTATACAGGCTTCCTCGGCACACCAGGAAGTGGCATCGCCCGCCTGAGCAAACCTCTTAGAGCCCCTACATAGTACCCTGATCTTTCCTACTATTGGTTGCCCTATGGATGTTGTAAACTTCTGATTGGTCTGGAATGTTATATATACTGCTGCACTCACACAATAAAGTTGGATCTGCGTCACTGAACCGGTCCCCGGAGTCGGGCATGCTTCGTTAGGACTCCGTTCGGCCTCACCCCCACGGGACCCCCTGCTTCAGGAGACCCCACCCAGGCTCAGGCGGAACCCCTCCCCAGAGCTGAGCCTGTACCTCTTGATTCTCAAATCAAGTTCTGTAAAAGTTTGAGTTTGGAAATGCAATAAAAAATGTTAAATATTGATTACTTTTTCCCCAGGAACTTCTGATTGAAACTAGAGTGTTTGTCCATGACCTGGGCATGGTGGTCCTAGGGCAATGATGGCGAACCTTTTGAGCTCGGCGTGTCAGCATTTTGGAAAACCCTAACTTAACTCTGGTGCCGTGTCACATATAGAAATTTTTTGATATTTGCAACCATAGTAAAACAAAGACTTATATTTTTTATATTTATTTTATATATTTAACAAAGAAAAATGAACCAAAAAAATGAGTTCATGTGTCACCTCTGACACGTGTGTCATAAGTTTGCCATCACTGTCCTAGGGTAAAGTCCCTGGGCCAGCCGCTGGGCCCAGCCAGGGCAGAAACGCCGTTCCATGCACCTCTGACAGCCCCTGGAGCATATGGGAAAGGCCTTGTAAATTGTAAGGCATTATGCAAATGTAAGTAAGATATCATTATCATCCTGGTTTGTGAAGGTCCCTGCTGGTATAGGTGATTTCTTGTATGACAGATATCTATGCTTTTTCTGTGCTGGACGAATAATTTAGTTATGCTCACAAAACAAAGAAATTCAGTTGCCAATGTCTCAAAAACAATCTCATTTCATCACACAAATTCTTTTTTTTAATTTTTTCCTTTTTTATTGAATTTATTGGGCTGACACTGGTTAACAAAATCATGCAGGTTTCGGGCGCATCATTCCACATCTTCCCATGAATTCGAATGTGTCTGGTTTTTTTCTCTTCTTTTTTCTTTTTAATTGGCAAATGGGAAGAGTTGAGTTGTAAAGTCAGTGGAGAATTTTAGGCCAAAAAAGAATAAATTATCCATGAGTTAAAATATATATATATTCCTCTGCTCTTGGAAGAACTCAGGTTGTCCCCTCAGCTGCAGGTCATTTGAATCAATGACCCACCTTTTTGGTGAAAGTGTGAGGCACTCCAGCTGGTGTGACTCTTTTCTCCCTGCCCCTCAGGAGTCCTGTTTCCTTGTTCTGCATAAATGTGCAAAGTCAGCCCTGGGGGCTAAGAGCTTCTCTGATGGCCAGGGGATGTCTGTAGCTTCCCAGCATCAGACAGACAGACAGACAGACTCTTTCTCGGTGGGCATCTTCTAGTCCCTGGAGATGTTCCAGAATGATTTGGGTGAATAAAGAATGTTCAGATTCTTAGTGACTATTTTCCAAATCCTCAAATCTCAATTCCAGTGGGTTCTCCCCCGTCATCCACCCCTCCACCTACTTCTCTGCGCACTGAGACGAACTGGCCCTCGGAGGGTGGGACAGAGGGTGTCCCGGCCCTTCATGCTGTCCCAGCTGCTCACATCCCCCGCGAGTGTCCTTTGGCAGGCGCTGCTTGACTTTCTCCCAGGACAGGTTGTAGTGGGAAGAACACAGCCTGGGGGCAGACCGCTGGGTTTCAATGCCAGGTCTGCTGCTCTTCTCTGTGTGGCCTCGGGCAAGATCCTTAACCTTTCTGTGCCTCACTTTCCTGACCTGTAAAATGGGAATGAAAACAGTACCTACCCTGCAGGGTTGTAGTGAAGACTGAATGACTTACCCCAGTGGTGCTCGAGGTGGAGCTGGGACCCGCCCAGCTCCTTGCAGGGTGTCCACACTGTTTTCCCAACGACACAGAGATGCCCGGCCTTTCACAACACCCAGCTCCTCTTAGGAGCACACACAGTGGCGTTTCCAGAGGCTACACGGAGGGGATTAGCAACAGACCTTAAAGAGGTGCAAACAGAAAACGAAGCCCTTCTTCTCACCAAATTCGTGGTCTGGAAAATATTGCTGTTTTTTGTAAAAAAATATATGCAATGGGTTTATTACTGCTATTTTTAAATGAATTACTAAATAGCGTTAAGTGTTCTCAGTGTTAGTTTATAACACAGTAAGTATTGATCACTATTTTGTAGTAGGGACTCAGTAACAAGAGCTCTCTATTATTTTTAAAGGCAACAAGGTGTCCTGAGACCCAAGCTGCTGACCAATAGATGTGAAGCATTGATTAATGCAGTAAACCTAAGAGGTGGCTCTTCCTACCCCCATTGCACAGAAGGGGAAACTGAGGCATAGAGCAAACTCAAAGCCAGACAACCATTCAGAGCAGAGGCAGACATAAGCCCAGGTGTGTCTGATTCCAAAGCCTGTTTGTTTAGCCAGACATGGAACTTCCTCTCACTCAATCCTTCGTTCAGCTTACACAGGACAACTTACATAACCGATTTGGAGCCTGGGCTAAAGTATGCTTCCCCAGAAGGGACCAAGCCTGTCTTGACCTCTGAGTCCGGTGCCCTGAGCCGATCGGGTTCATATTAGCTACTCAACAGACAAATCAGCAAGCCCAGGTGAGTGTGTGTGTGTGTGGGGGGGGGGTCTCTTCTCCGTGAAAACAAAGGACTTTCTCAATAGAGGAAACCATTGTCTCTTCTTATAAATCAACCTCATCACAAAATCGTAGTTTTTCATTTAGGGAAACTCTGGAAGGCTGACAGAATCTTCCAAACTTGGATGCCAAAGCATTCATATTAATTCAGAAAAGCTTTCCTGGGTGGCCCCTCATCTTACCTCCACACTGAGTGAGCTCCTGACATCCGAGGTAGCGCGTGGCTGAATGCACCCAGAGTGCGAGCGGATCTGAAACCTCTCCAGGCCGGGGCTGTGCAGAGCTGTGCTTCCCGGCTGTTAAGGTGGTTGCCCTTATACTAGGGTTTTACCCTCCCCGCTGTGTCCCTAATACTCTCTAGCTGCATTGTTTGGTGGGGTGACGTCCACACGGGGTGACAGTGCCCCAGCACACGAATTCCCTCTGGTGTCCAGGTAGTCATTGGAAATTCCTCTGGATGTCACTGAAAGTTCCATTTCCGCTGGCCCTGACGTGGTGACTGATGGTCTAGCTTCCCCACCCCCAGCTCCCAGGTTCAGGGGAGAAGTCAATTAGGTTTCCACCTTTACGTTCTCTGCTGCTCCAAAGCAGAGTATTTTATTCAATCTGTCAGTCACTTCCAACAACCTGCTTATACAATCAAAGTACAATCTGTGGGTTTTTCCCTCCGTCCACCCTCCTTCAGGCCCTTTCTCCCCAGATGAAATAGTGATGAAATGTGCACAATGAGGTTCTGATCCTTTGTTGGAGGTTGTCCTTGCATGTCCTATGTCCACGGCTTTCTCCTGGGAAAGGACTGCTACCTCCCCAGCTCTCTGTTCGTGTTGGTGGCAGACGTGTCCCACGGGAGAGGACCACAGCTTGACTCTCGTGGCCACTTATGACAATTAAACTGTCACAGCTCGGGGAGTGGGCAGTTACTTCTAATCTCCCCCTTCCCCCACCACTGGGAAGCATTCAGCTTTGGATCAACTGCACAGGATAAGGCGGGTACCAGGACAGCTGGGACAACAAGCCATCTTCATCGTCAGGGCTTCAGCCACCCACCTGTCAGCCACCACCATTTAAGATATTAAATGTTCCTCACTCTCAACTCGGCCTTAATTGGAGGCCAAAACGCATCTTCTGGTCCAGACTCCCAGCCCACATGTGTTAGTTATCTCCTGACATTGGAAGCCAGCACATGATGAAGTGTTTTTTCTGATGCGGTCCTTGTCACATGTGGGCTGTTTTTACAAATACCAAATAAAGACTACTCATTCTCATGGACCGGAGTTGGTTTTTAATTGGACGATCTCTGTGGAGGAGCGCTCAGCTACCAACTGAAAAGGTTACGCTTCTCAGAAACCTGGGCTACATAAAGGCTGAGACTTCAGAAGGAAGGAAAGCGCTGGGTTGGGGAGGTGTTCTGGGAGAATCCTGAGTAGGACCACAAATGGTCGGGCCTCCCGCCAAAAATCCGCTTGCTTTTCCAATGCTTTCCCGCCATTCTCTTTGAATGAAGAGAGAATGAGGGAGGAGGGAAAGAAAGAGAGAGTTCGAATCTGAATCTAACCTTCTGGAATTTTCTCAGATCCCAATTCATCGCAACTCTGTTCTTACATAAGTCAAAGAGAAACTTCTTATTCCATGAGTCCATGAGACACAACACTGACATCAGGCATCTGGAATCTTCTGGGTGTTACAGTGACGCTTTTCTTTCATCTTTTCTTCCAGATGAAAGGAGATTCGAGCTGTCTCCTCCTTCATCAGAAGGTTTATGGACCGCACTTCTCCAAGATTATGGCTGACTGCCCCTTTAAGTACTGCATGGTATCGCTTCAATTATCCCATATGGATGAGCACCTGTGAAAACAATGGTTACAGTACTTGCGATGCTGAGACAAGACACTGCACATGTCTGTATGGAATTTTTAGTGGCTCTGAACAGCTCCCCCTTGAGCCACGTTGACCAAAGCTATTTTAATTTTAGGCACTGCCCATTCTCCAGAACAGTACAAACCTTGCAGGCAGGAGTATGCATTTAAATTTTAAGCCAGCCCGGCTGGCATGGCTCAGAGGTTGAGCATCAACCTATGAACCAGGAGGTCACAGTTCAATTCCCAGTCAGGGCACATGCCTAGGTTGTGGGCTCGATCCCTAGTGTGGGGCATGCAGGAGGCAGCCAATCAATGATTCTCTCTCATCATTGATGTTTCTTATCTCTCCTACTCCCTTTCTCTCTGAAATCAATAAATATATAAAATAATAATAATAATAAATGTTATAAAGTCAGTTTCCAGTTTTCTGGGCCCAGGAGAACCTTCTTCCTGGCTCTCCAAGCATGGTGTATATTTCCTGGTCACGGTGGGGTGTTTAGGATAAAAGTGTACTCCTTAACTCTGCCCACAAATCCTCCAGATCCGGCCATTGCCTGCTGCAAACACAGCCCACACCTGGGGCTGCACCATAGTCCTTTCCTTTCCTCCAATCCAAGCTCCCTCCACTGGGAATCCCTCTTTCTCTCTGGTCCTAATTCACCCTTTGGAATTCAGACTAAAGATTCCCTGATTCTATTGGTTCCCCTAATTCTTTTCTTTTTTCTACCTCATATGGCCCCTTTTCACCATTTATCAATTTGTACGTAGATAATGTGTAATAGGTGGTAGATGGCAGATGCTCAATGAATATTGGTTGGATGGAGGAAGGAGAAAAGAGGGAGAGAGGATGGATGTGCCCAGAGCGGAGCCTCGTTGAGTGGATTCTGTGACGTGCCTCCCAGCTCCCCCTTAGGGAAGGGTTGTGCCCATTTGCTGGGAGTGCTGTTGGCAGGCAGGCTTTAACCATTGGTCCCTTCAGAAAGTGTTCAGCTGCCGAGCTGCCTCCTCCATGGTCAATCCCTTCTCCAGTGTATCTCCTGGGTTGGCCAAGGCTGTCATTGTCTGTATTAGGGCTCAACCTCTCCCTCTCCCTTTCCTGCTTCCCTATCCTCCGCACAGGTGTGAACCCCAAGGGCCTTCCAAATAACCTCTGGCCCACTGCCCTGTGTTCCAGAGTCAGTTTCCAGAAGAGCCAGCCAGAAACTCTCATCAACCCCAGTCACCCAAGGCCCTCTCTTGGCAAATGGATGCTCCCCACAAAGCTTAGGATGAACCAACCCCTAAAACTCAGGTTCCCGAGGGGAACATCAAGTGATATTCCCAGCTACACTTCTAAGTTTTGGGCAAAACCTTAGAAGAAATGGCCTTTCTGGAACCACTGTTGGAATCAGCAATGAGACATCTAGAAGTTTCTCTCCCATGATGGAAAGTAATTTTTAAAAAAGGAAAAGTCACAGAAAGTCTAGCCTGGTGCCTGGCAACAAACTCAAGGCCCAATAAATGTTTGTTGAAACATGAAAGCTTCTGTTTTCCCCCCTTGTTCTCTCTTTCTCCCCTTACGAATTTAAAACCAGAAATGATAATAATACTAACATATTCAGCCCATGCAGTTTCCTCCAAATCACTTGTTTTTAACACATAGGGACAACTACTTGTGATGTATTTTTCCATTACTTTCTTTGTGCAGGAGGTTTTAAAATTAATGTATTCTCTGTCTGTATCAGGCTGTCTTATAATTGAAGATGTGAAGTGTTTGTCTTCTAAAGGCTTTCTGGTGATGTCTTCTTTGCTGTTAACATCGTCTTTGTCTACGCGTGTAATCCCTACCAAATTGCCCACGGAACAGAACTCAGGTGCATAAATTATAATGCTGCTCACATCTATTTGAGTTGAAATGTCTTAGGAGAGAAGTTTTCTTTTTGCAAAACAAACACAATTAAACCTTGATTAACTAGAACATTTGGGGAATGGGATAGTCTGGATAATTTCATTTTCTGGGTAATTTCCAGGTAATCAGAAATCCATTGATTATTTCAAACCCTGATGCAGAAAATCCTTGTAAGATATATTGTTCCCTTTTAGACTCTTAGCAAGAATAGTAGAACATAACGGAAAATTTCAGCGACAGAATGTGGTCATGTCATGGCAAGAATATTGGACGTTAGGGCTAAAACCCTGGTATTAGTCACAGCTGTGTCCCTGACTCAAGCCAGGACAAAATCCTCTGGTTCTCAGATTCCCCTAAAAAAAAAAAAAGCAAAACTAGGCACAAACCAACAGACTAGATCATCCCAGTGAAATCTGAAAGCTTTCTGGTGCCCAGCACCTATGTTCATCCTCATCTGTTCCATTTGGCTCTGGAGGTCAAGGGATACTGTGTGTGGGTTGTAGTTATCTTTACAGTCAAATCTGACCTCTTGACCTATAAATAAGTCTTGAATGTCTACTGGATAGTCATGCACCTGTGCACATAAACTTACCTTCCCGTGTCCATGTTCTTTCTTTTCAATGTGAATTAAAGAGTGAAAAAATGAGATTTAGAGTTCATTGAACCATAATCAATAGGTGGTCCATTGTGTGTAGACTCTAGAAGCATGCCCTCATGTGAAACTTCAGATGTTACGCTGTGCAGAGAAAACAGGCCTGGGATATGGAGCCTGGACCTACTTCTGGTCCTGCCCTGGGCAAGTCTTTCTCCCCACTCCTGTCTCATCACCAGTGGGAGGACTGAGCTGTTTTAAGGTCTCTAATAGATGGTAACCTCATTCCTTAGTCCAGGGTTTCTCAGCCTCAGCACTGTTGGCATCGTGAACTGGATGCTTCTTTGGGGGCCATCCTATGCATTGTAGGATGTTGAGCAACATCTCTGGCCTCTACCTACAATAGCATCTTTCACCCAAGCTGTTAAATCAAGTCTGTCTTCAGACATTGACCAAAGTCCCCTGGGAGGTAAAATTGTCCCCTTATGAGAGCCACTGCCTTGAAGGGTGATCTCAAGCTTTCCTGAGAAAAAGAATTCAGGATTGAAAGCATCAAGGCATCAAATATTGGATGGCTTCTCTCCAGGAAATTAGATCTAAAAAATAGCGTCCACCTGGGTTTCTTTGCTACTGTGGGATCCAAGAGGCATTCATTCCCTACGTGCTGAGGTGCCTGGAAATCAGCATGTTAGTGCAGTAGACACAAGTCACCATGCTCAGGTGGAGGAAAGCTTATGAATGCTCATCAAAGCTACCAAGAAAGTAAGAAAATCTATAAACAGAAGAGTAGTGAGACATCACCCTGCAATGTTCTCTGCTTTGTGTGAAAGGAATCAGATTGTTGGATGAAGTAGAGGCAATGGATCTTGATATAGAGGATGATTTCTCCTTCTCTACTGATGCCAGCAAAAGAAAACCTTTGTTTTCATTCAATGTTTTGAATTACGGTATCTTTCTAACATCCCCTCAGCTTTCTTAGCTCTAGATACCATCTGATATTATATTCTTTATATATTTGTTGGCTTGGTTGGTTCATGAATTGACACTCCTCGCCCCCCCCCAAGTAAAAGTCCCATGAATCCTGTATGTCTTGCTTACTCCTATATCATCCTGTGCATGCTATATACTTAAGCACTCAATAAATATTGGTTGAACAAATGGAAAGTCATTGCTAAATTCTGAAATCGGTAAACAGAAACTTCTCTAGATGTCTTTGCTCATGTCTGATAATGAAGTAGACCCCCATGAGAACAGGGAGTGGGCCATGCTCCTCATCTGAGAATCTCTCTTTTCTCTCCTTGACTCACAATGGGCCATTTCCATTCATTTATTTAGCAAATGTGTAACTCATACCTTCTGTGAGCCAGGCATTGTTCCAGCTGCCAAGAACAAGATGAAGACACCTTGAGGCCTGCCTCCAAGAGATCTCTTTTGTGTCATATATGGCTGTCTCATATCCTAGATCAGTGATCCCACTCCACCCACGTTCTGTATTTTAACGATAACTTTGAGTAGTTCTTCAATGTATGGTGTGTGTGTGTGTGTGTGTGTGTGTGTGAGAGAGAGAGAGAGAGAGAGAGAGAGAGAGAGAGAGAGTGTGTGTTTGTGTGTGTAGGGGGAGCAGTCCTTAGAGTAAACATGTCTGACTGAAACACTTCTAATAGAGAAAAAAAGCCTGCCTATTAGGCCTTTCATTTGTAATGAAGTAATGAGGCTCATTTCTACTGAATTAATTATACCCCATTTCACACAATGTACACATAAAAAGACAACCAGATCTTCAGTATGGCCAGAGGCAGGGCTGGGCCACTCTTTCCCTGATACTGGACATACAAAATCACCAATTTCCTGTAGAAATCCATTCAGTTATTCATTTATGCCAAAAAACAATCTATCTACTTCTGGACAGAAATTGTATGGACTAACGCCAGGATGCTCAATGAGAAAGTGTGTTGAATTTGTCTCTGAAAGAAGCTGAGGGAGACTAAAAGCGGATGTTGTCACAGCTGGAGACAAAGGTCTTGCACTACAGAGAAAGTCCTTCTGTGTTCACAGCCCCAAGACCAAGAGGCTGTCACCAAGCATCAGAATGGACAGTCACTCTCTGTGGTTGTTAGTACAGCCAAATCCATTTGCTGTGCATTCAAAAGTATGAAGAAGGTCTTTCAGTAGAATTAATGGCACTGCTTGTGATTGAGTGTGAATCCCTAATGATGTTTTCCTGTATATCATTTTGTACTCACCAACCAGCCACCAAAACACCAAAACAAAAATGTAGATATTTATGCAATAAGACATTATATGATTAATCTTTTGAGATCAAAACATGCAATAATCCTTTGTCTTGGAATGTTATTAACACAACTGTGCTGTTTGGCTGAAGAAACTTATCTGATAAACCTACAACTCTACTTGTAGAGTCACTAGTTCTATTGCTTCAGAGGGAAAATGGGGAGAGAGCTGTGCTTAACAGAAATTAGAATAACTAGAGAAGCTAACAAGGCATGTACCTTTTAAATTCATTCAATGTTTCCCCAAGTGTGGGGATGTACAACTGGCAGTATAAAGATGATGTTTGGTACGTGGATGAACGATTCTTAATAATTTTATTTTACTTTAATGCATATCAGAAAATATACATAACTACTAAATCAAGACATATTATTGCCCCAAATAAATTAAGATTTTATTTAGGGCAATAGTAGCTTTGTTAAGACAGAGATGATTTAAATAAAAGTACTAAGCAAATAATAGACCCAAAAGTGGACACATACGGCAATAAGCATTAAAATGGTTCTCAAATGGCTGAAGTTTAGAAATAGTGGATTAATTTATTACTATTAGAGTTTGATGGGTTAGCAAAAATGTTATTAAGGTCCATGAATTAGTATATCTGTTCCTTCCATCTTACCACCCCCTTTTTTTCTCCCTGTGTATTGTGTTTCCATTGACTTCAAGTGGCTTCAAGAGGTATAGACAAAGAAGAATAGTATTCTGCTGCTATGTAAAATAAGTCTACTTATCCTTACAAAGAGTGCAGGAGTTATCTTCATAAGGAGATTTTGTTTTGAATTAAGGATGTTTTTCTCTATTAATGAATAATATTAAAAATCAAGGGACATCAACTCTAAGGGGGAAAGTTTTGGAATAATGCACTGTGGATAGTGCCCTTGTGTGGCTTCAAAGTTTAGCTACATTCCAAGTTATGGGACCTAAAATATGGCAGATAATGACAAAGGAGACATGTGGGAAAAGGAAACGGCACAAGAAAATGTGATTGTTTGCCACTACCAAATCCTTTGGTTGAGTGGAATGGGTCACCAATATGGCAGACAGGGTGGCAAGTTCTTGGGAATAATCAGACATCCAGTTCATACAGGATATTGCTTGTGGTATGTTTGGTCCTTTATGTTCACAAATCACACAAGACATTTTCATTTTCAGTTTTATTTTTATCAAAACAAAATAATTTAATCATATAAAGAAACATCGATAGAGTAGCAAGTTCTGAACAGTTGACTGCACGCAAGATGTTGAGTCATCCTCTATGGCTCCAAGTGACAGAGACTATTTTCCCTGGCTCCTTCTCTTCCCAGGGTGAAGCATTATGCTAGAATGTTCCTATAACTCTCCAGAATGAATTATGTATATTCCCACATAAGTACAAAGCATGGGTAAAGAGAATGGTACAAACCTAGCATACAAGATTTGCTGGGTCCTGATACCTATATATAATGAGTTCTGAAATATCAGGATAAGAAATTGTGCTTAAGTATGGAGAAACATAGTGTTTCAAACGCCAAAGAGCTCCCTCACAAGAACTATAGGAATCACAACTGAAGTGAGCAAAAATACCCACACCCTCTTTGCTACAGTAGTAGGAGAGTGATTGCCAAGGCCAGGCAGACCATCCTCGCCTCACCATATTAAATTACATCAGGGGAGGTGAGCAGCCGCACATGCCATTGATCATGACAGTTTCCCTAACTATAAAAATCTGCTGCACCAGGAAAATTTTGTGCAAAATGCAAATTTTTATGCTGGGCGGGGGGTGGCAGGGAGAGAATGTGATCATTCTAAGTGAGGAATGTAAAATCAACAGGAAACTATGTGGTATGAGGCTGCAAATCCTTTGTCTCGCATATGCAAGACCTGGGGTCGCCATGTATTTTATTTCTGGAAGGATGCTCCTCCCATCAGAGCATCAGAGGAGGGAGTTTGGGAAGGAATGTTTACCTTGCCCTCCGATACTCACCATGCTGAGCAGGGTTTTTTGGTTGTTTTTAAATATATATTTTTTTATTTCGGAGAGGAAAAGAAAGACAGAAACATCATTGATCAGCTGCCTCCTGCATGCCCCAGCCCGCAACCTGGGCATGTGCCCCGACTGGGAATCAAACCGTGAACTCCTGGTTCATAGGTTTAACATTCAACCATTGAGCCACGCCAGCAAGGCTGAGCAGGGTTTTGATTCGAATCCAGAGGCACCCCCTGCCCCCATCTTTTTTTTTTACCTCTTGGCAAACGAACCATAGGTTCTGCTTGATTGTGAACTAAAGGGATGTTAGCTTTATCCAGAATCTCAAAGGTTGTATCTAACAGGACAGATGAGTTGTACTCCATCATGCCTTCCAACAAGGAGGATTCAGGCTGTCCATCACAACCCACGTGACTATAAGAGTCCCTTAACAGTATAGGTTGCCAAGGGAGAACATAAAACCTTTTTCCTCCATACACCTCTAACAAGTGAGATCTTGCCAGGTGTAGGTACAGTGGCAGCAATAAACCTGATGGTGAGTCTTGAGCATCTTGGGTCATGGTACTTGTATACTTTGCCCCATGAGAATTGCAAAGGATTCTAAGTGTCCCTTGCCTTAGCTCACGTCAGCATTCCTGGATTTCTTCTCTGTGGAAGAAGCTGAGGAACCAGTGGTTAAGACCCTTACCTGAAGGTACAATAAAATTAATAGCACTCGGGAGAGTAGGGGCCCTGATCTTTAAAGTATGGTTGGCCCTGTTCTGAAATAGATTCATTTTTCCCTTAACTAGTACAGAGCACACATTTGCAGGGTATAAAACTGTAGAAATGACAAATTGAGAATATTGAAATTTTATTATCAGTAACCCAAACTGGGTTATAGATTATTCATGTTATCCTTAAAGGTGTATCCCTAGAATTGAATTCTGCTTTTTAAAAAAACCCATAGGAAACTAAGATTTATAAAAATCAGACACTGTTGGTTGCTTTATAAAAGGACCCTTCACTAACAACAACAACAAAAATTTTTACCTTAGGATGATTTTCAATAGCTAAGTCCTCTAGGGTCATTCAAAATACATTTTTAAGACATTGAAATATAGCTTTGCACAAATTCATGTTGATAAAAGTAAGGTACACTTTACTTTATATCAGCCACCAGCTAAATGACCAGCTGTGACAAGGGGTTTGTCAACCTGCTCACCTGTGTAAGAAAGACACGGAGTTAGAGGTGAGCTCCACGTGCTGCCTTATTTAGTCTAGGTTGGGATGCAGCAGCCAAAAGTGGTGGCTTGTAGAGGACAGAGCTTCCGCCACCATGAGTTGCTGACTTGGGTCTGGTCAACTAGCTGACAGCTTGGCAGCCCCCAGGAGCAAAGGATCTGGAAGGTCGTTTTCTCGCCCTGACCAGGCCTCCGGAGACAAGGTAGCCAGTTCAGCCTGCAGACACGCAGTCCCCACTCACACAGTAGGGTTATGGTTTTGCTTTTCATTTCTGAATGATGAACCAATACTGATCAACTAGATGACTGCGACCCCCAAATCTGGAACTCTGGGGGGGGGGGATAGGTGGGGCATCTCTGAGCTCACATTCTTCATGGAAAAAAATGGCAGAAGGTGTTTTGGCTTTGGGTCCCCTCCCAAATAAATATTTTAGGTGCAAGACCCCTCGGCAGGGGGACCCCACCCAACCCACCAAGACCTCCTACGTGAAGACGAGGCAGCCCATGCATCCTCACAGGATCGGAACTTGGAGACACATCAGTTCACCTTGTCCAACTCTCTCACACTCGTTTGGAGAAACTTAGGCACAGGGAGGGTATGTGCCTTCACCAAGATTTCCCAGGTGGTTAAGGGCAAAGTCAGGCCTTTGTTCTTCCTCCCTCAGCACTCAGGCCACTTTTCCAGACAGCCTTGCCCATCAAGGTAGTGCAGATAGCTCAAAGGGTGGTAATCACCACATCACTTTTGTTTGGTTCAGAAAGCACAGAAGGAAAATACCTAACCTCCTTTTCACCTCCCTCCTCATGTTTTTCTTGGATGGGCTTGACATCACTTGAGTATTTATGAGCTCATATGAGATGACCGCGAACACGTGCTAAGTCACCAGAGGGAGGTGGCCCCCCATTAATGTTTTCTAGCAATCACCCTGAAATTGGAAAATTCACATGAAGTTCCTTGCAATGTGACCATCCTTAGTAACAGGCAAGGCCATGTTAAAGTATACCGTAGGTGTGAGATGTGCATCACACCATCTGAAGTAGGAGAGGGCATAGGAACATTCTTACATCAAAGTTAAGCCAAAAGAGCTGAGCTATAAATTTCAGATTGTACAAAATCATAAAGTATAAAATGTTACTGAAATGCAGCAGTGTAAGTCTTTTTAAGTTTTTCCTCTCCCATTCAAGGAGGAGAGGAAGGCAGGACTTCCCAGGCTGCGCGCTGAGTCACTGGGGCGCATTGGCTTGGAATATTGGGCGATTTTTTCTGTGCTGTTCTGACTTGCACAATATAGAGGCTGATTTAATTTGACAGCAAAGTAACACTAAGCCCCCAAAATAAAATTACTGAGATGTACAACAGCGTCAAAACTCCAATTAGTTTTGTATCCTTGAAGCCTCGAGAGGAAACGAAAAGGCTCCGTCACGATGAGCAGGCAGCGGTGAAGCGCAGAGATCACTAAATGTAACCCTCTAATTGAAAGTGCTCAGCGCACAGTATGACACAGAATCAGAGGGAAATAGGTGGGTTTCCCTCCTCAGAATAATGACTCATTACAGAGACGGTTCTATTCACTTTCAATACAACATTCCTTTGCAAGAGTTGGAAAAACCAAGAGTTTCAGAGGTCTCGACAGAAAAGGCACCAGGCACCAGACAGTACATGCTTGTGTCTCTGACTCATACATAAACATTAGCCACTGAGCGACACGGAGAAATAATCAGCATTTCACCAGATCACGCATTTTGAAGTATATTTACAACTTCCGAGGAAGAGGAGAATTATTCTGACCAAACTTCAGTTTTTTAATGAATCTGAATTTTGTCTCCAGAATGAACAGAAGTAATCTGGTGCCCAATTCACCCCCTAGTCCACCCCGCCCCCATGCGTACCCCCAGTTGCTAATGAGGACATCGTTGCCTTGACTCTGTGGGGTGTACTTGTTGGTAAACGTGGCTTCCGTGGCTAGTGCCACTTTACAGAGGAGGCAGTGAGGACTGAGGCAGAGCGTACCTGGGAGTCCAGCCACAGTCGCGTGTGCCAAGCGGTCACGGCCACTTGCCCTTCCTGGCACCTGTGGACACCAGCGGGGTGTGCCCAGGGGGTCTGGAAAGGGTGAGGCTGAGTCAGGGGTTTGGAGTTGGTTGGGGATGACTTGGAAAGAACCCAAAATGGCTTTCCCCATCATGAGGTGCTTCGTGACAAGGGCCTGGGCGTCCGCCAGCAGACGGCATTCACGGCAGCGTGGCCAGTGTCCGACCGCAGACGCCCTCTGCCCTCTGCCCTCTGCCCGGGAGCATCAGATCTCTATCACCAGCCGGTCTTCGTCATCGCTGCTGGTGTCGCTGAACTCCACTCGAGTCTGCTTCCTCATTCCTCCCAAACTCCTCTTCTTGATGGTTTTCGAAGAGGCTTCCTGGGCACCCTCAGGCTGCCCTGGTGCTGAGGGAACCACACCATCCTTCAGAGCCACTAGTCCGGATTCCGGTGTTTCCTCAGTGTCCTTTCCCGCAGGAGGGCCGGGGGCCAGCACTTCCCCGCACTCTAAAGCACACCCCGGCGGGTGAGCTCCTTCTTCCTGCCCCCCGGGGAGGCAGCGCATCTTGGGCCTCCCTTCCTCTTGCTGTGAACTAGCTGATCCTAGCCCTGAGGTTGGCGTGTCAGGATGAGCTTTCCCAGGTGACCTCGATGGGACCGAGCCTGAAAGTCTTCGCCCCGGTGAAGGCTTCCCTGGCCAGAGTGACGGAGACAGGCCCTGGGCCAGAGCTTTGCTGTCTGGGGAGCTCTGTGTCTGAGTCTCCCCTGCAGCCCGGCCAGGGCCTTGTGGCTCTGCACTGGGAGCTCCCAGGGTGATGTGACCTCCTCCTGTCCCCAGAGAAGTACCAATGGCAGCCACAGAGGTAGCAGCGTCATGGCGGGGGGAGCTTCCTTTGGACTCAAAGGCTAAAGGCTCCTGAGCATCCGAGAAAGCACGTGGTTTGGGACTTGCCAAGACTGGCTCCTGGGAAGGCAGCCGCTGAGTCTCAGGCAACCCCGGGTCGAGACCTTTGCCACGGGAGGGAAGGCTGTGGTCACCCATGTGCATGCGGGAGTCGGGTGGCAGGGCCAGTCCTGACCCCACTGTGGCGTTCTGAGGACAACGGTCACCACACTCACCGGCAGAGGGAATGATATCCTGTAACGAAGTGCAAAGGGAAGCAGATGGAGGGGAAAAGGTTAATTGGTACAAGAAACTTGTGGTCAGAAACATGGTCCTCAATGAAACATGGGCTTGAGTCCTTAATGATTCTTTACTGAGCGTGAACTTCAATATCATGTTCTCAATCGGTTTCCATTAATAACTAATTGGGGCATTAAGTTGACACAAAATCGCCTGACGAGACTGCCCTATGTTTTTGTCTGGCTTCGTGAAAACGCAAACCCCTCCATGACCCCACCAGTCCCGAGCCCACTGAGCACCAACAAGGATAGGAGAGCCATAACCCCAGACAACAGACAGACAGACACGGCCCGAAGTCAGAATTCCCACCTGCACGGTCCAGGTGTCTCTGTCCCTCACAGCCCTTGGCCTTGTGCTGGGAGAGCTGCCTCCTGAGGTTGGTCTCCAAGCCTTCTCCTCCTTCTCTCTGTTCCCACAACCAAGAGGTGATGCTGAGGCGGCACGAGATGACTCCCCTTGCAGACTTAGCCCTAAAGTGGGAGGCACATGTACATACACCTGAAATTATTAAATCAGCAAGTGGTAATTTCCTAGGTTACCTGTGCTCTCAAGACCAGCTCTGAGCTCATAAGCCCTCATCTCACACGGGAAAGCGAAGTCCCTTGAACCAATTCCCGCCATCAAATAAAGTGTCTCCGGTTCTGCTAAGACGAGGGGAAAGGGGGCAAAACCAATTCCCAAAGGCGGGAAAATCCCTAAACCTTCCATGTGGCTCTTTTGCATCAGAGTCCTCTTCCATTTGTGAATCTCAGATTGAGTTCTCTGGCCCTAGAGCCAGCGGTGGAGAGTAGAAAATCCCCCCGTGTCACGCATGAGTCCTCGGAGCACTGGGCAGCCGGGGAGGCTGGTCTTGTGTTGCTGTTGTTCTGTGATGGTGATGGTTTGATTTGGGGGCGAGGAGGGGAGACAAAGGTGTGACCTTCACAACATCCACAAGACAGCCTCCCCTGGAATACTGGTCCGGGCACCACAGATCTCAGGGAAGGTAGATCCCATCTTGAGTTAAGATGAGAAGAACGTTCTAGAATCGCTGTGTCACAGAGAAAGCATTAGGCCCCATTTAAAAGTTGCTTTTATGTTGATGAAAGCTACAAATGCACAGACTTTTAAAAAACCAAACCTTTCTACTTATTAAGAAAAACAGCAGCACCTGTCCACCCACTCCTCTTCGCCTACTGGATCCTGGCAGCGGTTCTCAACCTGTGGGTCGGGAACAATGAAAATACATCCTGCATATCAGATATTTACATGACGATTCATAACAGTGGCAAAATTACAGTTATGAAGTAGCAACGAAAATAATTTTATGGTTGGGGGTCACCACAACATGAGGAACTGTATTAAAGGGTCGCGGCATAAGGAAGGTTGAGAACCACTGTGTCTCCTGTCCTCCACAAACACGCTCAGAGCACCATTTCTTGGTTTGTTTTTGGTTGTTGCTTTTATTTCCAGTTTGGAGGATAGTCTGTGACTTCTATGAGGGATTAGGATGAGCACACCTTCTCCACAACCCTCATCACCCCACAGGTATGCACAGTCCCCACCCCCCTCTCTTCTCAGCAGTGAAGTCACTGCAGTGGCCATCTGGCTAGAATGTTGACGGTTTCCACTGCTGTGCTCAGGAGTGCGCTGTCCGCGCCAGAGCCTCGGGTGTGCTAGGAGGAACTGCCTTAATTACCAACACGGTGTTCCCTGGTGTCAGTTTTTCTTTTGCTGAGTTTTCTATGGACTTATTACTAAAATCACCCTCTAACCTCCTTCCCAATGGTCTAAGGTTTCGTTTTCTTAGAAGGATCTCTCATGAGACTTTTCTCCTTTTTTTTTAAGCTTTAAAAAAAAATTGTATTGAATGCATTGGGATGACCCTGGTTAATAAGATAATATATTTCAAGTGTTTAATTCCCTAGTACATCATCTGTGTATTGTGTGTTCAGCACCCAAAGTCACCTGTCCTTCCATCACCATTTGTCCCCTTTACCCTCTTCCACCTCCACCGCCTCCCCTTCCCTCTGGTCATCACCGTGCAGGTAGAAAGGGTCACGGGCAGTGTTCCCCAGGTTGATACGGACGAACGCCACTCATGAAACCTTCCGACCTGCTTCCTGGACTGCAGCTCCAGCCCCACGCGAGGCCGTGCCCCAGACCTCCCTCCAGCCCCGTCCTTGGACCCCAGGCCCCGGCAGTCCTTTCGGTTTGCTTTCTTGCTTCCCTAACCCAAAGCTCCTGATAGCTGCCTGAGGAAGGGTGAGTGAGAGGAAATGTTGAGACCTTCCCCGGCTGCTTGTCTGGGGAGAACATTCGAAGGGGTGCATTCCCCTTCCAAGCGGGTGCCGGGCTGGCTCCGTCCCAGACTGAGGAGTCTGCAGCCACAGGCGGTGCAGTTCGGGACCCTGGGGTGAAGGCGTGTGTTGTTCTCTCTCTGAGAAGTCCTGCTTCTTCTCTGGGTGTCACCTCCGTCCTGGTCTATTTTCCTTCGCCGTCTGGGCACTCGGTGCAGCCTTTTGATCTGAATCACGTCCTTCAGTCTCAGAAAAATACATTGTCTTTGACTTTTCCCTTATGTTTTCTTTTCACTCTCCGTGTGAAGTTATTGGCCCTCTTGGTCTCTTCCTCGATTTTTCTTATCTTTCCTATTTTCTATTCTTTGTTTTCTTTCATTTTACTTTTGGGAGAATTCCTTCTATTTTCTATTCCAACTCATACTATTTCTGCTATCATGTTTTTCATTCCTAAGAGCCGACTATTAATATTAATCATTATTATTCCTGCTTTGTAGCATTCTGCTATTATTTCATGGCTCCAGCATCTTCTCTTACTGGCTCTGTTAATATGAATAATGGTTGGTTGGTGTTGGTGAAGTTTGTCTCTCCTTACATCCGCTCCCTTCCTTCCAAACTCCTTGTTTCTGTTGCTTTTATCTTTTTTTTCATAGTAAAGACTTTCCTGAGAGATTCAGCAATCTTCACCACCATGTTCACCAAATAGGCACATGGACATTGGTTGGGCGCTCCTTACAGTGCAATCTGTCCCCGTGGGCCTCCCTGCGCGGTGACTGGCTGCCCGTGTAAGTGGCAAAGCCTGGCGTCATCCTCTTTGGGTCTCCACGGGGCCTGGTCGGCACACCAGGACTCAGCCTCCTGCCGGGAAGCGCAGCCAGGCTGCCCGCACTGGAGCTGAAACTGGGGCTGAGAGTCGGGGGACCGGCAGGCAGTGTCGACCCTTTGGTTGAACCCTCTGTTTTCAATGTGGTCCCCTCACTCCCAGCTCAACTGACTGTGCCCAGTAGCCCCAGCATTTTGGACCCGCTCCAGGACTGAGCCCCCAGCATTCTGCCGGGGAGAGAGTGAGGGGTGACAGTGCTGTGGGAGGGAGGAGTGGTGGAGACTTGGGGGGTCTGCTGGGCTGTGGATTTCGGAGTTTTGAGGTGTGCCTGGCTCCCTCGGGACCGCGCTGTCCCTGCCGAGTCCGTGGCCCTGGCCCCGCACTGGGGCCTGCTTCCTCTGTCACTTTGTCCTTGAAAGCGGTGCCTCACAGACACATTTCCTTCCTGACTCCCGGGTTGGTAGAGGAAAGTGGAACCAAATGAAGGTGTTCTGTCCTCCATCTTGTACCAACAGGACAGACCTACTCCTTCCATCTCAGGGGTTTACTGCCAGGTCCCTGGTGCCTAATCCCGAGCAAAGCAGCTTGGAAGATCTGCGAAAAGGGCATCGGTTTGGGGACAGACGCCGTGGCCTTTCCTTGAACACAGCCTTCACTTGGGCTCCTGTGCACGGGGTTGTCCGATGGCACAGACCAGGCCCGTGGCATGCCACCCATTTTCTCAACACGCCTCCCCCAGTCCCTGCTGTCACACTCCATCCTGGGGAGTCGGAGAGCCAGCCCAGGGGCCCTGACCTTTGAGCTTCTGACCTAACAGAGGAGAAACCAAGGGAGCAAACTGGAGGATGAGATCGCTTCTGGTTGACCGGGTCATGAAGGACATAAACACCTGAGCCTCATGATGAGAAGGAGGCAGGATGGAGCTGCTGAGCATGAGCAGGGAGGCTGTGGCAGGCGGAAGGGAGCGCCTCCCGTACCTAAAGCTGTAGAAAGGTGGTGCCTCCCATGGAAATGAGGGTGAAGGGGACCCCCAGAGGGGCAGACCAGGGCCTGATGGGCAGCCAGGTGGAAGGAGGGTGCTGAGTGGGGCAGGGGCTCGGGGAAGGGGGGAAGCCCAGGGGCGCAGATCTTGTGGGTGCGGGCAGGTGCTGGGAAGGGGGCTGGGTCTGTCACGGTGAAGAAGCCAGCATGGCAGCAGGATGCCACAATATTTAAGATGCAGGCAGCTCCTGTCTGGAGACTACATTTCCGGGAGAGGGGAGCAGAGCGGGAAAGCCACTTTCAAGGTCACCGGTGTGGTGGGGTCAGATGGGAAGGCTTGGCTAGGGCAGAAGTCAAATAGATGAACGTGGATGATGGAGGACAGTTTCATTGCCACCCATGAAAAATCACCAAAAGATAATAATGATGATAAATGTTTCACTAGCCCCACAGTTTACCAAGCGCCTCCTCTCCTTCTAAGTGGATTAAGCCGTGTCTCCACATTGACAAAACAACCAGACAATTCATTCAATTCAATGAAGTAAAACCAATTAGTAAGAGGAAATAATCAGATTGGTCAAATGTCTCCTCGGCAGCTCGTGTGGGTTTTTCAGTCGAACGGAAAGGCCATGTGCGCATTTGACCAATAATTTCTGACTCACCTGAGAGCGAGGGGGGCAAATCCATTGATTTAATTTGCTTCTGACCTACAGTCTACAGAGAAAAGTGAGTTATCTTTAATAATTGTGGGGGGGAAATGCCCAAATAATGTCACCGAAGTGTGTTAAACGAATTTGGGTTCTTAGAGCAGGACGCTAACTTGCTTTGAAAGGAATGGCCCTTTTCAGGAAGTAAAGTGCTCTGGTCACACGTTAAGGCATGTGGGTTTCCGCATCACGTAGGAACCTCTCCTTCCATCCTGAGAAATTTCGGATTCTTTCATCACCGTGCAGTCTTCAGAAACTCCAGCACTCACACAATTATGCAAATCTTATTAGAAATCCCATCTCTCATCACAGCTCCTCTGCCTTCCTGCCCTCCCCCTGATTAAAGCTGCATTTTTAATAATTTTCCTCAGAAATAATTGCCCAACCATGTTTAGAGAGGCAGAGACCACTTAAAGCATCATAGCACACTTAAATTTAGCATCTTGAAAAGGCTTATAAGAAACTGTACAACAATTAGAAAGAAAACGGAGTAAAGCAACAAGGCAAAGCTTCCAACATGGCATAGACATCTCTCACGGCCAATCTGCTCCCAGCTGTCCAATCCTTAGGCCTGATTAAAATGCTAATAGACACATTACTCTAACATCATTATCTGAAAACTAGAGGCCCGGTGCACAAAATTTGTGCACTTGGGGGGGAGTCCCTCAGCCTGGCCTGCGCCCTCTTGCAGTCTGGGACCCCTCGCTCCTTACCACCCACCTGCTCGCTGCTCCTTAGCACTACCATGGAAGCAGGAGAAGCTCCCGCCACCACCATCACTGCACTCACCAGCCATGAGCTTGGCTTCTGGCTGAGCGGCGCTCCCCTGTGGGAGCACACTGACCACCAGGGGGCAGCTTCTGCATTGAACGTCTGGCCCCTGGTGGTCAGTGTGCATCATAGCAACCTATCGTTCTGGTCATTACACCTTAACGGACACTTAGGCTTTTATTATATAGACTAGAGGCCCGGTGCACAAATTCGTGCACTGGTGGGGTCCCTCGGCCTGGCCGGCGATCAGAGCCAATCAGATGGGCTAGAGGGGAGGAGAGAGACTGGGGGAGGTTGGCTGTGGGAATGCACTGACCACCAGGGGGCAGCTCCTGAGTTGAGCGTCTGCCCCCTGGTGGTCAATGCGCATCACAGCGACCAGTCAACTGTCATTTGGTTGCTTAGGCTTTTATATATTGTGATGGAAGTAATTGGATACAGTTCTTTCGGTTGCCCCAATACACCAAGAACTCCATTGACTGGGAGTCCAAATGACTGCTATAAGGAAGGGATAAAAATGAGCCTACCACGTCGGCCTTCAAAGCAAGCTCTAAGCATAAACAAGAATGCAATGTAATCTCCTATTAACTGATCTCAGATGAAATGGTTTCGCAGTGTCCCTGACATTGGATGCACAGGCTGCTGGCAAATATAATTTGCAATTATTTAAGGAAAGCTAAGCAGAACTCTCAAAGTCACCATTGCATGGGCAGTGACTTCCTCATTTACTCAAAAGTTTGTTAGGCCCATTTTTTTGAATCCATATTTTTGGAGCCCATATTATTGTACCTAAGTATATCTTGAGTCCATGTTTATGGAGTATTGAGCACAGCCAATATTCTGTGCTAAGAATGGTGCTGAGGGCAGGCGATGGATGTGTCCAGGGGCAAATGGGACAGACACCCTCATGGAAATTATAGTCAAATGGGGGAGAAATCCAGTCCTCACATAATTACACAAAAATGTCACCAAGCATGCCTGGCCGTGTGTCTCAGTGAGTGGAGTGTTGTCCTGTGCACTGAGAGGTTGATTCCCAGTGGGGGAGGATGCTGCCAATCAATTGTTCTGCTCTGACCTCTCTCTCTCTCTCTCTCTCTCTCTCTCTCTCTCTCCCTCTCTCTCTCAATAAAAATCTATTTTTAAATTTTTTTCCACCAAGCAAATGCAATAAATGCTATGAAAAAGCAAAGTGTGCTATGAGATGGTGACACAAGGCCCTGGCCCCACCTATATGGTGGACACGCGTAAAATCACACATTCTGACATTGTCCCTGTTTGGGCTGGTTTTCTCTCTAATAAGTTAATATAATTAATTCATGTAATTATTCAAGCAATATATATTCTTAAGTCTCTGTTGCATCTAGACATTGCACTAAACTGTTTTGGAAGTAAATTTGTTTCTTCAATCCTATTACAATTTTTGTTCACAAAGTTCCTATGGGGGGAAATATTTGGCCGAAAAGGATGGAGGAGAGTCTTTATTCCTCTCTGGCAGGGGCCGGGGGTCCTCCATTCCATCCAGAGAATGAACTGAAGTCAGTGGGTGCCTCGGCAGAGGGGACTGGAGAAAGGACCAGGAAACCCGTGTACCCAGCGCAGCTCAGGTTCTCGGCCCTGCCCTACTGCAATCTTTTGAAAGTTTGCCTCCAAGCTATCACAAACGCATGGATCTTTTATTTCAGAAACTGCTTTTCTTAATGGTTTTCATCTCTTTTCTATTTCTTTGAGGAAAGGCAGCCGGACAAGAACCCTTCCCACACAGGAGTACTCCACTAACCACAGGAAGGGTGAATTGGAGCTTCAAACCTTGCTTTAAGTTAAAGCCGTTATTGTGTTCAGACAACACGAGTGCAACTTTAGCACACGGAGCAGAAACAGGACGATGGGATCTTGGGAGGAAAAAAGAAGAGAACAAAGGGAACACCGTGGGAGGGGACAAGGCCGAGGCTGCGCCCAGCCCGCCTGCCTCCCGCACCATTATCTGAAGTTTCCGTTGCTAAATGAAACCTGTCTGTGGGCTCTTCCTGGGGAGTAATTGATATACTCGCAACGGTGTCTCATCTTTCCTCAAGGTTTACACCCGAAAATGAAGGAGAAATTATTCTGTTTCGGCAATTTCAGCGCACGATGACTCAACTAATTGCTTTAGGGAAAGAATTAATACTTCTCTATTAATTCTAATGAGCGCAGATGTCGGGGAGCCATGAGCTCCCGTCAGAGGAGAGAGAAGGCCGAGGGGGAGAAGCCGGAGAGACCCCTCCGCACCCCCGACCCAGGAGTCGGTGAGAACAGGGGGGCAGAGCTGAGCTCCCCGAAGCCCCGACGAAACACAAAGAAAAGGCCTGGAGGGAACGGTGGGCAAGGCAGCGCCCACCTCTATTCGGGCTCCACTCCCGGCCGCCTGGAACGTCTCCACGGCCTGTTCCCAAGGTGAGAGGGTGTTGATCACTCTCCTCCCAGAGACCTCCCCGCCCTCAGTGACTGACCACCTATCTGTTTATACTCGGGCCTGGCTACAGACAAGGTCTATGAGGGAGAACAGAGTTGTAGGTTACCACAGACGGTATGACCTATTTGTGTAAAACAATAAAATAAGAAAGTGTCTGTTCACACCTGTCTGCCCACGGAGACAGCTGTGAGACGCAGCAGCCTCTCCCTGGCCGCCTGGGCCCGGGGCTGGGGTTGCCGCGTGGCCTGGATAGGCCGCCATTGCAGCAAGCACGGCTGCCATAATGATTGGAAAGAGAAATGAGAGATAAACAATGACATGGGCTCTGACATGACGAAGCAGAGCTCCAGGCGCAGCGGTGCCGTCCGGCGAGAACGCGCTCCTGGGAGGGCAGTCATTTCTGTGACAAAAGTTTAGTTTCTCAGGAAGAGAAAAGTTGACTCACAAAAGCAAGAGGAAAATGTATTTTTCCATCTTTCACCAAAGCTAAAGTATTTCTGCACCATCCTAATTTTTTTCTTGAGATTTTGCCTCTTCCGAGTAATCATGTCCCATCTCTTTTCTCAGAAACCACTTTTCTCCGTGGTTCGAGTTCCTCCATTTCCCTAATGAAAGGCAATCAGTTCGAGAACACTCCACTTACCATTTTCCCCAAAAAACACACTGAGTGGGAGAGCATGCTTAAAACCTTTCGGTAAGCTGAAGCTCTAATCATGCTCTGACAATAAGAGCATGCCCCAAAAAAGGAGGACAGATTGTGGGGAAGCAGGAAAACTACAGGAAAAAAAACACACAAAAAAAAACAAAAAAGGCTCACGTTATTTGAATTATTTAGTGCCAAAATTGAATCAAGAGAACTTACTTTATGGATCATTACTTTCAAACTTTCTCAACTCTAAATGAAAATTATAGAGAGAAGAAGTTCAGGCTTTGGAATATAATTGATGTGTTTAAGCAATTGCCTCATCATTTCTCAAGATTTACATCCTAGAGAAGGAGGTGTTATCCTGTTCCAGCGGTTCTGTAAGCAATATTACTTAACTAATGGCTTTAGGAGAAGCAGCTCTCCCATTAATTCTGACAGGAAAACTGCGAGCAGAGCCATTACCGCGAGGCAGAGGCGTGGAGGGCGTTGGTGGCGGAGGGGACCCTGGAGTTCAGGCTGCCGCTCCGGTTTCTGTGCGGAAGGCATCACGGTGATTTGTGACAGAGCAGAGGGCGGGAGAAACACCCAGCCCACCTGTCCCAGTTCACGTGTGACAGACGAACAGTTTAAAGGCTCAAAAGAAAGGAAAAAACTCCCATCTCCTTAATCTCAGAGAATCACATCAACACCCTCACGTGGTATTTACCTCGTCAACATGATGGGGTTAACCTTTTGTCTCAGAAAGTACCTGTCAGAAGTTCTGCTCAGCTTGCCACGTCTTCACTGACTGCTTCCAACGCGTGATCCCCAGGGGTCTTCCCTGAGCTATGTTGGGCGGGGGGGGGGGGGCTCCAGGTAACATATTTCAGTCACTTGAAAGTTGAGTTATGTACAGAACTTAAAAGGAGAGGCGCTGGAGAGAAAGGAAGTAAATGAGACCAGGAGGGAGAAGAGAGGGGGCCGCCCTCGCCCTGGAATTAAACGTGGGCTTATTGGTGACGAGCAGCTCAGTTCTACCTCGCTGATGGTGTGTACATGGCGCTGAAGAGACAGAAATTAGGACATAATTGCACAGTGATTAGCATTGTGGTAAATGCCACCGTGGAGAGGAGCTGTGACTCACGCCTCAGGTAAGCTGGCTCGAGAGTCGGATGTGACCTGCCTGAGCAATCCCTAAATGTCACCTCCCGAGCCAGCGGAGGAGGATGACTCAGAAGCCCCGCCTGCTCTTCGGAGAAAAGGTAGCTGAACGAGCCCTCGGAGGGACAGCAAACGGCGCTGATGAGAGTCTAACTACATAACAGAGCATTGCTCCCTCCTGGCGCAATTTCTGGAAGTTTGTCTCTTCTGAGTAATCATGGTTTATGTCAAAAATGACTTTCTTCCTGGTACCTCCTGTCTTTTCTACGTCTTTGATGAAAGGCAATCAATCTGAGATTTTTCCTCCCAGAGATTTCTTTTTCCCTGAAAGACATTTCGTGGAAAGCCGTGTTTAAAAATCAATCCTGCGCTTAAGTCTTCGCCCAGACCATGTACCTAAAGTTTAGAGGGCAGAGCAGGCATGAGGTAAAGGGGAAAGAAATGCAGTTATTGAAAATGCCATTTCAAACCCACAGTGCCAGGGTGGACACCAAGAGTCTCTGCTCTTCGAATGATCGTTTTCCTTGGTCCTCGTTAGGAAATGAGTCTGGAAAAGACAGTCCACTTCCCGAGACACAATGGAGGCCTTGGGGAGGGCTCCCTTTCCCTCCAGATCTGCATCCTTCAAAAGAAGGAACGGATCCATTTCGATGACACTGGCTGGGAAGACAGAGCTTCCCTCCTCTCCTTCATTAATCCCGAGAAGGGGAAATAGACTCATTTCAGACCAGAGACAGAGGAAGACAGCAAAGGTGGAGGTGCCTCATCGGTTCTGACTCCCCGTCACCCCGGACGGACACCTGGGTCCTGGTCTTCCCTCAGACCCCAGTGACAGGCGGCCCGACCTGATTGGACAAGACGACCAGGACAAGAGGCTGAGGGCACACTATTCTGACTTCGTAGCACATCTAGTCTGTCGTGTGGTGCTTGGGCTCAGGTTTTCTTACTCCTCTTTGCTTTTTTTTTTTTTTTTTTTTTGAGGGAAGGCAAGTGTTTGGCGAGCTGAATGCTCTCTCCCACTCAGATATTTCTTCTAAACAACATTGGAAGGCCAGTTCTAAATATTTTGTGAACAGGTACAACATCCAATAGCGTTTCTTAAAAACTATTCAAGAGCCAGGGGACTGATATAAAAAGGGGAAGAATAAAAGCAGCTTCAAATTGGCTATAGAAACTTTTTATGCCCAAATTTACTCAGGAATGTATGCTTTCGGGCTTGTTTTATAAACGTGGTTCTTTCTGAGTAATGAGAGAAACTGGTCAGGCAGGCCATGCTGAAATTGAAACACTTTCAACTTGGTTCATCTCAGTTGAAGGTTTCCATCTCCAAAGAGCGAGAGAGTATTTCTCGCCTACACCTGGGGCAAGGAGACTAGAAGTGCTTTTGAGCAAAAGCCTCTCTCTGGTTTCTATGGATCCTGACAGGAAATAAAGGGGGCCGGTCATGACCGAGGGACGGGACGGCTGCACTCCACCATCAAGGCTTGCACCTCGGGGCTGCCTGCACCCTGCGAGCTGAGAGGCGGAACAAAGGGGAAAGAGTAACAACAGCAGGAAGAGATGGGCCCAACCTTCAGGACTCTATGCAGACACTCCTTTGTCCTCAGCCCAGCTTTAGAGATTCCACCTCTTATGATGTGGGACTTCAATGCCCAGACTTTCTGACCTCCAGAAACCACCTTCTAGCCTCAGAGTAGCATGCTTAACTTCTTCCAAATTTAATCAGATTGGTTCTTGCCCCGGAAGTCGTTTTTAATCTTCCCACACTAATTAAGAAATCTTATTTCTAAAAACAACCCCCCCCCCTCAAAAAAAGCAGTAATGGAGATATTAGGATCCTTCAGAAAGTCCATGCTTTGTGGCACTTCACAAATCTCCCCATAGCCCCTGAAGATTTCTAGTTCGCTCCCACAAATGGAGCCTGCTTTGCAATTCTAAAGCTATGGGGAAAGGAATCTACGGCCTGGCAGAAGAGGGGAAGGTGCCCCTCAGGTCTTGTCTGGAAAGGACTGTAATCAATGTCAGGCACTCAGAGAATCCCCCGGGGGTGGGGCGGAGGTGGACGGGGGTGAGTCTGGAGGTAGCCACACAGTTCGCATGGCCATCCCACCTGGCCATTTTCTTAAATGAAAGACAGCGAGGTCGATACAATTACCTCTTCGGAATATTTTCCTGTCTGTCCTCAGTGCCAGCAGAAAGAAATGATAACTCCATCAAGTATGGAAACTCAGGTCCAATAAGAAGAGATGACAGAGAAGGAAGAACCTTAAACAATGCCTTCGGGAATTCTTCTTGACTTCTGTTTAAAAATACGTGATTACCAAATTCAGATCAGGAAGAGAGGACACAGCTCAGATGGCCATGCAGTCAACTAGCATAATGGTCTTAAAAGAAAGCCGCTCACCCTGTTCCTGAGGGTGCTGGCACAGAAGTAGTGAGAAAGCCGCGAGAGCATCCATCAGAGGGTGAGGCCTGCACTCAGGGAAGTGGGTTCTGGGAGGTTTCCCCACGCGGAGCTTCCAGAACATCGAAAGAAAGTCAGTGGAAAGCAGGAGGGAAGCGTGGAGTGGACTTGAGCCCCAGGGGACGCCACGGCGGACACACCGCTGCGGCCCGCCAGGGAGACAAACAACTCTGATCGCAATGTCAGGCTTTCTCTCTCCTCAGGGGGGTTTCAGCTCCCTCTGTGCAAAGGTAACCTTCAAAACTTGTTTTTTGAGAGTGATTAGTCTATTTTCCGTCCAACATTTCTCTCAGACAGAAAAGCCAGGCTCTCCATTTTTCTTGCCAAATTCCCCCGCCCTGTATCCTCCTGAGCGAGGTCCGAGCTTCTTCGCCATCATCATTCGGGGAAGGCGTCCAGCCCCGCCTCTGATGGAGGGCGAGGGGCAGTAATGAGACCTGAGCCAGGCCTCAGCGTGGAGGCGGCCTGGCTGTGGGATGCTCACCTCCAGGCCCGGCTGCTAAGAGTATTTTCTGAGCCAGAATGGAGGGCGCTGTGCTCTCCCCTCCCCATTTCAAAGAGGATTAACCCCTGTCCTCCCAGGGCTCAGCCCTGACCAGAGAGTGAAGGTGACCTCACTGATGCAGGAATGGGTGATGGAGGACCTATGCACCCCCGGCTCTCCTCTGGTCAGAGATGCAGGGGTTCAGCTAAGCGGCCTCCGGTCCTGAGAAGCAAGCACCCGTTGAGCCAAGCAGCCCAAAGGGAAGAGACTGGGAGAGACACAAAGTGGAGAGAGAGAGATCCAATGGACTGCTCAGGGGGGATCAGGAGGGTCAGGCACCCCAGTGACTGCAGCCGCCTCCCACCCTCTTAGGAGGTGACCCACGAACAGTGCGAATACAATGCCAGTGTCTAATGAAAACGTGTAGAGAGGCGTGCAGCCCAGTGTGTACATGTATGAATCTGTAGCACTACTATATGAGTGTGTTATGTAAATAATAACATTTGCACAAAACAGGTATCTTTAAAAGATTAAATACAAATACTAGTATACATTTTTAAAAAAAGAGTTTAAATAACAAACACCCCAGAATCAACCAAGCCAAAGAAGGGTGCAGGCCGACTGGGCAGGGATGAGTGAGGATCTCAACTGGATCAGGTTTCGGAAGAGAAATCAGATTGGAAAGCCTGTTCAGAGAGGTTGACGCCAGCAAGGGGGTCTGAGGGCAGGGCTCCAGGGGAAATGTGGGCGCCCTGTTAAATGGGACTTTGAATCATTGTTCCCATCAGTGTGTCCGATGCAGCTTTGGGGGCATAGTCATGCTGAAAAAAAATATACTCCCAGCTGATCTGAAAATCAAGTTTAACCGGGTATTCTGCACTTTCATTTGCAACTCAGGCCACCTGCCTGGGAGCGTAGACATTGGGGAGCAGGCCGGGGCTGGCTGGCCCTGCTCAGGAGAGTCTGGCTGAAGCCTTGGGCTGGGCAGCCACCTCTTCCCCACGCTCCAGGCTCTGTCCCCTGTGGATCCAGGGATGGCTGTGGGGTCTGGATTGATTGAGATGAGCAGTTATTATCAACAAAGATGTCTATGGGAGGAGGGCACCTCAAAAACACCCTGAGTGTGGAAGTGTTCCCAACAGCCCTCAATGGAGAAATAACTTGCGGGGGGGTCTCCCCAAAGCCCCAGGAGCCCAGCCCAGGCCAAAGCAAAGCAGGGAGATGCAGCAGCCCAAAGCCCTCCCACCATTAAAAAAAAATTGACCACCACCGTGAAAACACAGCCTTCAGAAAGTCGATTTTGAAAGCATATGAATGTTTATGATCTCCCCGTATTTCTCTCCCTGCCGTGTATACGAGGACCCAAGGCTGTCTACCCACTTTCCTCCCCAGTGGCCCTCCCCCATCCCCACTGGGTACAGGTGGTTATTCTGAGGGCTCTTTCTGGGGGAGAAACCTTAGCTAGCCCCGGAGAGATGCCGGCGAGGAGGGCTGCGGGGAGCGGTGGCCTGGCGCCCTGAGGATGCTGGAAGGGGCGTTACTTGGAATCGCAGCCCAGAGCTAGGCCGAGGCTGCCGCACACCAGCCATTGCAGGTCCCGGGACGTTTTCTAGATGAGAGTTGGGTCTGCTCATGCTCCTCCCTCAAGAATCTCACAGCAGCAGGGAGGGAGAGGAAAGGAATAAACTTTCCTTCCTCTTTTTGAGCCGAGTTGGGGAAAGAGATGCAGATTTTGGCTTTTATCGGTAAACCTGCCAATGAGCCACAGAGGAGGACAAGAGCACACCAGAGGCACCTCTTTGCCGACGACAGGGGACTCACGAGACAGTGACCCACCCTGAGGGCTGAGACCAGGAGGACGCAGCGGGGTCCTCTCCCCACAGCGGGAGTCTGGTCCATGCGGCCAGGGCCAGGCTGGGGACAGATGGACATCTGTACGTGCTCACTCTGTGGTCGTGGCCTGGCTGCATACAGGCACAACACGTCTTGTTTGGGGGATCTCAGACAGGCGTGGGGGCTGAAGCCACAGGGGGCTGTGAGGCCCGGAGGCCACAGGACAGGGCTAGAGTGTGAGGGCCGACAGGCAGGCTGAGGACCCATGGCCGATAGCCTTCCTGTCCGTTCCAGACAGCTTTAGCCTCACTGTGCAGAAGCAGCCTTTAAAATCTCTATTTAAGAGAGTATTAGTCTATTTATCTGAGAACTATTTCTCCCCTGTATGAGGGCCCCGCCCCTGCACTGGCGGGAAGAGAAAGGACTGGCGCTGTCCAGAGAGAGGTGACGCCCGCCTGCGGGAAAGCCAGGAGAGGTGATGGGAGTAACACAATCATGTAATAAATAATAAAATGTAAGCACATTTCCATGTAGCCATGCACCCTATGGGCCTCTATGTTTCAATGGGTAACGTCTCTCCTCCGATGATAGGTTCTGGGCATGTTTTCTCAGTGAGGATTCTAATGCAGCTCCTATCAAATATTTTCAAGGAAAACAAAAGGAATTTACTTTCCCAATAGTGTTTTGATGCAGTAAATACGATGGTGAACTCGGTGCATGGAGCAGGTCCGGGTTATCTTTGGTCCAGAAACGCTCATTACACCAGGCATCACGGAGGACAGACGAGGGTGGGCGGGCGGCACAGGGCAGAGGGTAGAGGCCGCAGGGACGGAGACCGAGGAGGGCAGGGGAATGGAGGCGGGGGCTGGAGACTTCTGGTAGGGGGAGCAGAACTCCTGTGGGTGGGAGGGGGTGGTGTCACTTTACAGTGGAGAACGTGACACACATGACCTCACCCAGTGGCCAAGGTCAACATCCAAAGCGTTGAGTCGCGATGACACTGTGGACCTTTGACATGTGATGAGAGGACACTTCCCCTCAGGGGTCTTGCTCCCTAACCCATCACCCCAGTCTAACCATGAGAAAAACATCGGACAAACGCCAGCAGAAGAACGTTCTGCAAAATACCAGAGCAGGACCCCTTTAAATGGTTAAGTCATCAAAAACAAGGTAAATCTGAGAGACAGCCACAGCCAAGAGGAGCCTAGGGAGAGACGACGGCCAAATGTCACGTGGTGTCGTGGGCAGGGTCCTGGACCGGAGAGGAACACTGAGAAAAAGCAAGGGGACCCTGAATCCACTGCAGGTTGTTAGCAACTCCGTGTCCATAGCGGGCGTGGCCGATTGTAACAAATGCACCACACAAACGTGCGATGTTGACAGGAGCACCAGGTGCAACGCCTTTGGAACCCTCTGTACTACCTCATGACTTTTCTGTAAATCTAAAACTGTTTTCAAATAAAAAGTTTGTTTAAACCAGGGTATGGAACCCTTTTTCTGCCAAGGGCCATTTGGATATTTATAACATCACTAGAGGTCCGGTGTACGAAATTTGTGCACTGGGCAGGGGGTGTCCCTCAGCCCAGCCTGCACCCTCTCCAATCTGGGACCCCTCAGGGGATGTCTGACTATGGGATTGGGCCTAAACCAGCAGTCAGACATCCCACTCACAATCCGGGACTGCTGGCTCCCCAACCGCTCGCCTGCCTGCCTGCCTGCCTGATTGCCCCTAACTGCTTCTGCCTGCCAGCCCAATCACCCCCTAACCACTCCCCTGCCAGCCTGATCAACACCTAACTGCTCCCCTGCTGGCCCGGTCACCCCCAACTGCCCTCCCCTGCTGGCCTGGTCGCCCCCAACTGCCCTCCCCTGCTGTTCATCTTGTGGCTGTGGGCACCACCATCTTTGAGGGTGGGGCAGTCAATTAGCATATTCCCTCCTTATTGGCTGTAGGCACTGCCATCTTTGAGGGCAGGGCAGTCAACTAGTATATTCTCTCCTTATTGGCTGTAGCATGTGGGTCAATTAGCATATTCCCTCTTTATTAGATAGGATTCGTGGGCCATACAAAATTATCAACTTAAAAATTAGCCTGCTGTATTTGGTCAAACATTTAATGAACTCACCCCTAATGCCTTGGCAGGGCCAAACTGAATGATTCCTCAGCCCTATCCAGCCTGGGCAGACGTTCCCCATCCCTGGTAAACGAAGAGAAGCCATGTGCGAGGTGCACTTTGAAAGGCTGTGCAAACTTCTGCCTCCTGGGCAGAGCTCTGTGGGAAAGGAGGTGGTCTTTCACTTCCATTGCTGCAAGTGTCTCTAAAACTACACGAAATCTAAAAAACTTCTGACGCCCACACTCTCTCCCTTATGCCCTTCTTGTGCAGCTCTTCTCAGGCATGACTGTGAACCTGTCTTCCCTGGTTTGGTGAGTTCTGTGCCTCAGAGTTTAAAGAAAATCATCAAGTCTCACCTCCGTGCAGAGGCCGTGTGCCCTGCAGCAGGTCCCCCTCCCCGGGCCTCAGCGTCCTCATCTGTGCAATGGGAGGAATCTGCTAGTGCTGCCTTATCATCATCATGACATGCTCTTGTCTTCGTCACTTATATGTGAGTTGTGCCCGTCTCCCCTCAGCTAGAACAGCAGCTCCATAAGGGAGGAGACTGGCTCAGTCTTGAGCATCATAATTTTTCCGGCACCTAAAACACTCTAAATAGCACATAATAGGTGCTCAGGAAAGACCTGCTGTATGAACTTACTGACTGAAACTAGCCTGACTCCAAAACTCATACCATCTGCTGCTTGCCCACTTCATTTCTCAAAATCATAACTAGGACCCTCCACTGAGATGTTCCACCAACATGGTTGCAGGTCTTGGCTCATCAAAGGGTTAACTAAGTGTCTGGCAGGTCCAGGCCCCAGGGTGGAGTGGGCCCAGGGAGGGTTCTGGACAGGCTGTGCAGAAAATCTCCTTTTCTGATTAATTCACAGCAGTGACTCCCTCCCACCCCAACGAGGGAGATCAATAATGATTTGACTCTGATCTGCTATTCTCACTGATTATAATCATATTCAAAACCCTGATCATTTTTTAAAACTCCATTTAATGTCAATTTGCATTCATCAAGGTTTGTGGGGTTTTTTTCTTTAAAGGGGTAGTTCTCTTTAAACGCTAACTATGAGTTTTGAAAGGCATAGGCCCTGTATCTGAAGAAGACTGGAAGACGATGAAAGGTGTCCATCATTGTCAGCCCGGTTCCTGCCGCGAGCCTGACCCTGAGGGCAGTCACCAGCCAGCGCGTGTTTGCATGTTCCATAGACTTGGTCTGCTCTCCGTGACATGTGATACTAATTTTCTGTTACGGGGTCATATATAGGTACATCCAGGAGCTCTCCCTGGGTGAGTACCGGTAAGGAATGATGCGATACCCATATATCAATTATGACAATTCATGCCTTGCTCCATGTAAATAATAGCAGGGTACTGTTACTACTGCATTGCCATAGCTCACCATATAATCTGACATCCTCCAAGGGGGCAATGACTGAAAGGAAGTGGCCAGGATGACACCAAACACCGCAGGGGCAGTACCTGGAATGGTGCGAACAAAGCAGGAAACCTCATTCCTCATTTTAAAATTGGGCAGGGGGCGGGGGGGGGGCGGGGGCAGCAAGCCACAGCGGTTTGTTCTAGGCAGAGCATTTGGAAGAGGAGGGACTTGGAGAGAAGTGCACAACCCCAGCCAGGAAGCAACCACTGTGTGTTAGCGACCAGGTTCCACATAGCTCTCTAAATACCAACAAACAAAAACATTTTTCTCTAACTAGAACTTCAAAGTTCTATCTATAATTTATTGGTGGCAACAACTTTTTACTGCGATGGGGAGTTCAATAAGGAATAAGAACGTGGCCCTGGCTGGGTAGCTCAGTTGGTTAGAGTGTCGTCCAGATATGCCAAGGTTGTGGGTTTGATTCTTGGTCAGGGCACATACAAGAAACAACCAATGAATGTGTAAATAAGTGGAGTAACAAATTGATGTTTCTCTCTCTCTCTAAAATCAATAAATAAAATTTTAAAAAGAAATATGATTTTAGTACCACTTATAGAGCCTGATGGTCCAGGCACAGAGGGACGTCTTAGCATGTGAATAGTCCCTGAAAAAATGACATTGATGGTATGACCGTGAGCAGACAGTTTTCTATTTAAGGGGGGGAAATGGCGGACTTCACCCTGTCTCTACCTCCAGCCCGTGTGCAGACATGTCAATTGTTTCCCTAGTTCTGATCCTCTTTCTTCATGATGAGAACTGACTCTCCAGCTGGGCATATTGCTGCACCGCTGAGAGCTTTATCTCCCAGTGTTTCTGCAACCAAAGAGAAGTCATTTTCCCACCGTGAATCTGGACAGGTCCCGGACTCTCCTGGGCCCATGGGATGGCAACAGAAGTGATGGCATGCTGGGTCCCTACCTAGGTCTCAAGAGTGCTGTGTGATCTTCTCTCTCTCTCTCTCTCTCTCTCTCTCTCTCTCTCTCAACCCGTGTGAGGCTGGGAGACATCTACTTCATCACCACCACCACCACCACCACCCCCCCGCTGGCAGCCAACCCTCATGTGGGTGAGGCCATCTTAGACCAGCCAGACCCACCAACCTGCCAGCTGACCCCCAGACACAAAAGCAAACCAGCAAACCAGCAACTGGCAAAATGCCTAGCTGACCCAGACTCATGGGCAATAAGAAATCCTTATTGTTATAAACCACTGAGTTTGTGGGTGTTTTGTTACACAGCAGTAGCTGACTTATATCACAGGTAAACATATGTTTGATATCCTATATAATAAAAGCCCAATATGCTAAGTATCTAGTCGACTGGTCGGCTGTTCAACCAATCAAAGCGTAATGTGCTAATGATATGCTAAGGCTGCTCAACGGCTTGCTATGACATGCACTGACCACTAGGGGGCAGACAGTCGACTGGTTGACCAGTCGCTATGTTGTGCACTGACCACCAGGGGGCAGACGCTCCAACTGGTAGGTTAGCTTGCTGCTGGGTCTGGCCAATCGGGACTGAGTGAGATGGGCCGGACACGCCCTGGAGCCCTCCCACGGTCCCTCCCCAGCTGGCCAACCTCCCACGTTCCTCCCTGGCCCTGATTGTGCACCCGTGGGGTCTCTCGGCCTGGCCTCCACCCTCGCGCAATCTGGGACCCCTCAGGGGATGTTGGAGAGCCAGTTTTGGCCCGATTCCGCAGGCTAGGCCAAGGGACCCCACTGGTGCACGAATTCATGCACTGGGCCTCTAGTAAGTTAGATAATGCTGTATAGTAAGTACATATATAGTTACCCTTGATATAAGACATATGAATATATAGATATGCATTTATGATGATTAATATATATATTGTAATTTAAAAATTTCAGATTATTTGTTCACAAATCACAGAGGTAATCATCCTATACTTTGGAGCTTCCAATTATAACTAGCGAGGTCTGGAATGAGAATCATGACCTGTGATAACCTGGGTCTGGGGTTAGACCGCCTAGATGCGTAGCACTTGCTTGTGCGCAGCCTCCAATCACCACTCTGCCCTTCCATGCATCTACAAGTCGAGCATAATGATAGCACTTGTACTGCTGTCAAAGTCTCAAGGAGATGATAAAAGGGCTCAGATAGTGACTAGTCCGTAGTAAGTGCCCCATTGATGTTAGCTAAGATTATTCCTACTATTATTCTTATTAGATACTATAAGATATTACAAACAAATTATAATATGGCTGAGCAACTGACAGAACTGACGTTTGAGAGCAAAAATGTCCATAATAAAGAAGGTTAGAGTGAATGACTAGTTAAAATAATGCATGAAAAAATATAGTGGCTCTCAAATAGCTCCCTCTGATTGGATCATCTTTTAGATTTTCTTCCTCTGTTTATACTAACGTGAAGAAAACATTCCTTCTCCATGTCCTCCAAAATTTTATTTTACTTTTGAAATCAAGCAAGGCCAGTTGGTCCCCCTCAGCTCCTTTGCTGATCAGTCAGAAAAGATGTTATGCTAAGGACCACATATGCCTAAGTATGAGAGAGGTTTTACCCTCAACATGGATCCTTCAGAGAAGAAGCAGTTATCTTATAATAAAATCCTTATAAACTCTCATTCTGTCGGAAGCTCTCCCAATTACTTCATTGCAGATTACAAAGTACTGTTTAGAAAGACTCATTAGCCTGAAATGCCAATCAATGCCCGTTTGGGTCAGTCCTTGCTATCACCTGACAAAATTGATTTTTAAAAGATGATGGGAAGGAGACCTTTGAAACAAATTTAGTCATTCTTCCTGGGCATTTGGGACACAATTATAAGCACTGAATGTTGTAAACAAGTCTCTTGAAGTCTGCTTTTAAAAGCAAAATAGGACATGTTTATTTGGTGGAAATTGCGAACAGGCATCTACCAAAGAAATAAAAGCGACTGTCCTGACGTTATCTAAATGGGTCCTCGTGGCTGTGGGTAGATTTCTATGATGGCATTGTACTCAGCTTTTTAAATCCTATCTCTCAAAGCACAGGGAATGAAGTGAAGATGCAGTGTTCTGAAAGCCCTATTAGATGACTCAACCAGTGGCTCGGGCGATGACAAAGGCCACATCAAAGACACATGCTACAAGTTCACCTAGAACGGCTTCATGAAATGTGAGCAGAAAATGCAGCATCACCACACCAACAGTTTATGTAATGTGTGATTTAAAGGGGTAGATGCACCTCGATGAATCGATTAAATGTTGTAAATAGAACCTTGCCTATCCCATCTATATCTTTGTATGTTATATTTCAGGTTGGCTCCCAAATCCCTTTCAATCTTTGAGTTGAGAAAATAGGAATAGTCTTATATTGGGGTATATGTGATAAGTAGCTGCATTTCATGATAACTGGAGGGGAGGAGGTTGAGGGGGATGCTCCTGGAAGAAGCCTAAAGATGGTGAGAGAAACAGGAGGAAGATAGACAAACATGATTTACAGAGAGCCTTCAGGGGGCTCTGGAGTAGGAATTGCACCACAAAATTTGCCCCACCTAGAGGGACTGAGTGGCTCACCCCATCAATGGGCCAGTGGCTGCGGCCACCACCCCTTCTCCCCGCCGTCTGTGTGTATGTCAGGAGCAAGTTGGTTCCCTTTTGGGAAATCTTTTTAGAGAGGGGCAGATATAAGCATAAGCAGCTATCACCCTTGACAGCTAGGGCATGGGCACAGGTGGGTCCCCAGCCTGAGCAGGGACCCGGGCGGGGCACAGCAGCATCTAGCCGGGCACTTGCAGCACTCGGGGCGCTGAATGCTCCTGGCTGGGTGCACCACCTCTGTGACCTGTGCCTGGGAAGCAGAGGAGACTGGGATGGGCACCTGTGGTTCTGTCACCTCAGCACCTGATCCTCCTCCAGGACCAGCCAGCTCAATGCAAGTTGGCCGGCTCATCCTGGCCACCTCCACCTCCGGGGGTGAGGGGGTACATTCTACACACCGGGCCAAACAGAAGGCTCAAGGCTAGGCATGTGAGCCAAACCTCACTAAATTACAGTCGGTGCTGGGACTTTCTACCACCAACACTAAGTGGGTGGGCCCCCGGGACCACCACACACCTAGGGGTGCAGGCCACAGAGGAAAGCCAGCTCAGAGAGGAAGTCAGGTAAACAGGACCCTGGTGACATCATCGAGTCCGCAGATCCGGCCTTGGCTTCTCATTACAAATTCCCTATTGTGCTTAAACCTTTTTGAGTTGGATTCTGGTTCCTTGCTACCAAGAATTGTGACTCATACCCACACATTCTCCTGACTCTTACAGACATTACTCATCCTCCTTGTGCCCCGGAGAATAAGATGGCTGGGCACCATGGATACCTACTGACCCCCACCACCCTCCTAACCATATCAAAGGTGGGATTAAGGACTTATCTCACTTCGCCTAAAGACACATTTAAAATTCAAACCTTGATTGTCTGCTCCAAGGCCCTAGAAAATCAGCTCCTGCGTTTGCCTATGAGACACAATCATGACTGGGATGAAAGAAGCCAGTCTTTTCTATAAAGACGCATTTCCAAAAGACATTGATTAATCTAGCTGCCCATTCTTCTAAGCAAAACACTAGAGAACTCATCATTTTCCTCCTTATCTAACTACCCAGATGACTGCTTCGTGACTCCTCAAATTTATTGAGTGGCAAAACCGGAAGCAGAGGAGAAATAGGACTGTGTCCTCAGAAGCACCGAGAGCTCAGGCTGCCAGGACCGAAGCAAGGCCTGCTCAACCAGCTGTGCAAAATCCACGGAGAGATGGGGAGAAGTAAACACAAAGCCAAACAAATTAAAAAGAACCTCTTCCTCTTGAGGGAGACTTCTAGAACAGGCCAGGTTAAGTGGGGTTTCTCAGCATGAAAAAAGAATTACTAAAAACTCATTAAAATTGTTCCCCATTTCTTAATTTAAAAAAATAACATGTATGCCTTGAATCTATAATGAAATGCTACTTTAATGAACCCTAATTAATTGAAATTAAACACGACAGAACACAACACAGGATTTAAAGGGTAAAGCAGTTAAGGATTCATAAGTCAGAAATGGCGTTTCCCCCCTCCCCAGAAGGGAGGGAGAGCCTGCAGACCCAGAAACAGATTTACAAGGAAAATAATTGCTTTCATATTAAAACATTCAAACCCAATTTCTTTTGAACCACTAATGTGTGGATCTTTAAAAATCAATAGCATATTGTGTTTAATGCACGCGAATGAAGATGGATGACGCTGCACTTCCTCGGAGCTCGGCAGTCTCCACTGTAATGCCTTTTGGAATCGCTGTAGCATGTAATTTCTGTTCTTGTTTTCTCTGAACTCCGAGAAGCTTTAAAGGTTTGAGGAGACAGTGGGAGCTCAGTGAAACGTGCTTGATTTGCCCTTCAAAGGGCAACGTTGACCTGCACAGTAGGTGCTCAGCAAGTAGCCCTGGAGGGCTCGGCTGACCACCTGGGTGAGCGCCAGATGAAGCCCCGGCCCCCCACAGCCGGCAGCCTGCCAAGAGCGGTCAGATTTATCAAAGCAACGGGCAGTGAGGGGGTCTCACCTGACTCTATCTGGGTCCAGACTAGTGTGTGTGTGTGTGTCCATGTGCCTTAATTACTCTCATGTAAAAATTGAGAGATTTTTCTTAATGGAAAATTCTGGCTCTCTGGCTCCTCTGTAGAGATGAATAACAATGAGCTGAGAGGCTCACTATGCAGTAGGATGCTAAGCCTGCTTCAAACTTTCTATAAAATGAAAATGAATACTGTTATTACCACCCTCACATCACAGAAGGGGAAACTGAGGCACAGAGGAGCTAAGACCTGACTCAGGACTCCAGGTGGTGGCATGACGCCCCCCCCTCCCCGTGCTGGACCCCTGGGGGCTGCCGCAGCCTCTCCCTCTGGCATCTCCCTTTTACAGTTGCCTTTTAAGATTTTTACGTGTGCCTTTTAACAACATGGGCAGGTCTGAAGGACAACCGGCATGTTCCAAGCCGGGGAGCAAGGCAACAGCCCCAGCCTGGGCACAGAAGGGTCTACAAGTCCAGCGCCCTGTGCAGAGGCTGGGGGCCCCGTGGGCATGGAACCCGGGACCCTGCCTCACCTGCCGCGGGACTGGGAGCCCGGAAGGCCCTTGCACCCCACTTGGTCCTTTCTTTCTCCCCTTCCTCCTGTTACCAGCTGGGGCCCCTGCCCTCTCTCTCAGCATCATTTCATCCCTGCACATCTGGGAGGCATTCATGAGAGGTCAATGAAACCACATGACAAGCCGGTCACCTGGGGGCTGGGACGGTGGAGGGGCTTTGTCAGTGGGGGTCATCCTATTAGAAAAAGGCCCGGGACTGAGGTCAGAGCCCTGCTCTCCCTCCTCTAGCTGCAGCCTGGCATCTTAGTCCAGCCGCCTGAGCTCCTAGGGACATCGACAAAACCCGTGCCCAGGGGTCCCCTGGTACTCAGAGCGGGTCTTCCGAGTGCACAGGTGCCCCCCCGCATGGAAGCCAGGTCCAGTCTGTGCCCAGGCACCCCTGGGCCGCCGCAGGACCCCGGGCAGGACCGGGGAGAGCGCAGGGCTGGCTGCGGCGCGGCTGCTCGCAGATCGGCGCTAGGGGGAGCCCTTGAAGTGTGGAAGCGATTTCTCTGCAAAATAAAAGACGTGCTTCGTTTCTCTCGGTAATAAATTCACAAGGCTTGTTTTTTAACCCCCACCAGAGGTTAGATGAGTTTCAGAAAAAGTTTTGATAAATTCATGGCTAACTTTTGAGGTTATGTGAGGCTGTTGTTAAAAAAAATAAAAAGAGAAGAAGAAAGGCAAAGAAAAAAACAGCCTTTTTCTCGGCTGCAGAGTCACGGAGCCGTGAGGGCGGAGGGGAGGGGGGCTTTGGGCTTTGTGTTCTTTCCAGAAGGGTCCACGCAGAGAGGGGCTTGTCAAGACCCCCTCATGTCCCTGGCGGGGGCGGGGGCGGGGGCGGGGGGATGAGGGAGCTCATTCTGCACCAGGGCTCAGACTGCCGCCCAGACTCTGCCCCGCTCCTCCCCCCGCAGGCTGCTCTGCGGCTGGTGGATTTTTCCATTGCTCTCCCTGCAGTCCCGGGCGCAGCGGGCAGGGGCTTCCGCACTCACCTCTTCCTGGCAGGTAGTCAGGAAGAAAGCAAAAGTTCTAGCCCCGAGTAGGGGTTAAAAAGCACCAGAACTTTGTCGGATTGATAAGCAGAGGAGAGGGAGGAAGCAGAAGCAAAACAGAGCAGTTAAGGGAGGGGGCGTCGCGCATTAACTATGATTCAGAGACTCAAATGCGCTGAGTTCATTTTTCAATCTGCCTTTAGCTAGGGGAAAAAAATAAGGAAATTATAGAAAATTGAGAAACAAACATCTCCGAGAGTGCTTTGCACCCGGGGTGCTTAATGAACACTTAATAATTTCAAATGCTAGTACTTAGAAAAATGGCTTTTGTCCATTCCCGGAACACCAGGTGCCTCGCAGCAACAGCGGAACACTGAAAATAATCATTAACGTCCATGTGGAGGGGCACAGAATTACTTTGTCATGTCTCCGGAAGTTAAGAAAATAAGCAAGCTGAAATTTTAAGAGGTTTAGCAAAGGAGAAACCTTAGAATTAAACTTGCATTTCTCCCCCTCAATGTCTGAACTTGGACAAGACTAATTAAGGTGGGGAGTGGCCCCCACACCCCCCCTGACCCTGCAGGGCCATAATGAGAATTAGAGGAGGAAAAGCATTCGGAGGAAACGGTCCAAAAGCTCATGCAGGAAGCAATGCTGTCAGAGCAGATTCTCCAGGGTCCTGCCAGCACCCAGTGGTGGTGTCAAGGCCAATGTGAATGACTTGATGGAGGGGAAGGCAACGTCCAGAAGCAGAGCCACCATTGCCAGGAGGCCGAGGTGCGGTGGGGCAGGAGCACGGAGGACTATTCCGGTCCCTGGTCTTCTCTCCCTTCCCCTCGGCAGGGAAAGCAACATAAGCATTCATGTGGCAGAAGTTCGAGTGCCCCCAAATACCCTCCCAGATGCCCGCTAGCTCCCCTTCTGAAATTCACCATCCATTACTCCTTCCTTTGGCTTGCCGAGGTCTTCTCCAGACCTGGGCTGGACTCTTAGCCAACAGTCCCCTGCTGTGAGCCATGCTAGCCACCCTACCTAAGTCTCATGTTGCTAGGCTCTTCCCACGGTCATGAGCACATGTTCAGGCTTCATGGGGTTTTCAAGGGCCAGGTTAAAGGTCAGTGTAGGTCAATGCTTCTGGAACCTATGGACTTAGAAACTATACCCCCACTTTACAGGTGAGGCTCTGAGGCAGAGAAGGGATGGCCCTGACCAAGGAAGTAGTTTGCAGCGGTTCTCAACCTGTGGGTCTCCACCCCTTTGGCGGTCGAACTACCCTTTCACAGGGGTCGCCTAAGACTATCCTGCATATCAGATATTTACATTACGATTCGTAACAGTAGCAACATTACAGTTATGAAGTAGCAACAAAAATAATTTTATGGTTGGTTCACAACATGAGGAACTGTATTTAAAGGGCCAGAAGGTTGAGAACCACTGAGTTAGAGAAAAAGTCAGAACTCACAGGAGTTCTTCTGAATCCAAAACCAAACTTCCTTCCCCTGCATCACTCCTGACCCTACAGGAGGCCGAAAAGCGGGCGCGGGGGGAGAGGGGGGGGTTGACTTTGCAGTCTATTGTGAGAGGCAGCTGGAAGGTGAGGTCTCTGGCATTAGAAGGTTCCTGAAAAAATAAATGCAATGAAAATAGAACTCTGTTCTCAAACTCTAGCTAGATGCTGAAACCTAACCTCTCTTCATTTAAAGGGAGATTAGTAAAGAGTTCGTTGAGCAGATGTTAAAGACGCATTAGCACCGAAACAAGACTCTCTCCATGATGCAGGCAAGAGGCTTAACAGAGACCTGAGAAGAGAACTACTTTCTCATCATGATTCCATGCATCTCCGTTTGTCTATATGTCACTTAGAGTTATTTCTTCTCTAGGCTCACCATCGGCCCTCTATGCTGCCGCACCTCCCCACTAACACCTTAGTTAGAATTAGTCCTAAAGGCTCACCTGTCTCCAAAACCAAATAGGCCTTGCCCCTCCTGAAGGCCAGGTGCCAGGGGAATGGCCCAGGGAGATGAGCCCTGAACCTTTCATCACTTTGTGCCCCATCTGGAGGTCTGTGGACCAAGCCTGAGGTTATGGTGTGACATCCCACCCCATCCTTTGATTCCATTTGGCTCCTGGCTCCAGCACTTCACTTAGAAGGTTCTAGAACAGTCTCCTTTTCAGGTTTGGGACTGAACCTGAACTTCCCAAGATTGAACCCAAACCTGAAAAGGAGGCTTGTTTTGGTAACGTTGACCATAACCATGCATTTCTCTTTCTAATACCCGTTTTTCAACTTCTCTTTAATTATGGTCCTGCCCTCCCACATCCCCACCTGGACCAGTCCCTAGTGCCCGGCCAGGAGGCCTTCCCACCCTCTGTCTGCCCAGAAGTCAGAACTCAGAGCATATCATTCCATTTCGACGGGAATCTATTAGTGATCACGAAGGGAGACACTTAGCATTTTAGATAAATAAATAAATAAATAAATAAATAAATAAATAAATAAATAGTAGTTAAGTGCTGTGTGCCTCAATTTCCAGCATTTGAGTGTGTATGCAAAAAACTAGGATCCAAGGAAGGAAAGGAAAGGTATGATAAAGAAGGACAGCCACAGCCCCCATCACTCCCCCTGCGGAGGGCCGGATGGAGGGGCCTTGAGGATGGAGGTGGCAGGGCCTTGGAGACGGCCCCTCCCCGCGTTGCTGCTTATGTGAGCCCACCCTCCCTCTGCCGCGGCCTTGTCAGGAGCCCTCATTTGGGAGCTTAATCACATCAGCAAGCTCACCGCATTGCATTTGTAATGACTTGTTTACCAGTCTGTGCCGGCTCCTCTGCCAGACTGGGCTCTCCCTAAGGACAAGGGCCATGTCATGTTCTTATTTGCCTCGCTTCCTGCTCCCACACACTGCCTGGCACAGCACGGCCTCCGGTAATTGCGTGGGCACCTCGGGCTGTGGGACTCTAATCTGTTTCGCAAAGGTGTCTCAGTTCACCACCCTGTCCAAGCTCTGTGAGAAGAGGCTCAGACCACCTCCTACTTCTCCCCTCTCAGGGGCCTGAGGGGCTCTGCTGCTCGCAGATGCACAGAACGTCATTAAAGCATGAGTCAGAGGCATCTGCCTGTTTACCTGCGCTGCCCCTACTTCCTGTGGGAGCCATCACTCCCTCCCAGGCTGGAGCAGAGAGACCCCAGCCCCTCCCTGCCAGATGCCTGGCCCAGTCCGAGCCACTCAAATCCCCCAGGTGGGTCCAGGAGAGACCCAGGCCCACTCTGGTCAATGAGAAGCCAGCATGAATGTGGGCAGCTAGGCCGGTACCAGAGGAGCCGGAGATGATGACCCAGAAGAAAGCCCACCAAGAGATGGAGAAACTGAGTCCCAGTGACATCACTGGTCCCTCCTGGGTCCAACCAGCCTGAAGCTTGTCTGTCACAGGAGATAATGAATATTTTGTTGTTGTTGTTCAGGCCAATTAGAATCGAGTTTCTTTTCCTCACAGCCCAAAAGTCCTTCCCAAGGCAGGGTGCAGAGTTGAAATCCCACCTCCACCAGCACCATTTCGGGGTGTCTGTCTGGGGATAATGAAAGCTCACAAAGAGAGACACTGCTCGCATATTGTGGCTTCAGCCCTGTGGGCCTCTCATTTTATCCCGGGAGTCTGGGCTATGGCCACAAACCCCCCACTGAGCAGGAAGGGCCGAGGAGTCCAGCTCTGGCCCCTGTGTATAATGAGGGGTGAGGACACTGCTCACCCTTTGACCGGAGCCTCCCCTGTTAGTGGCTGCTCCCCCGAGCTCCCGGGCGGCCGGAGCCTTCTGGGATTTAGCCGAGTAACACTTCGGGCTCCGAAGCCTGCAAATCAATTAATCTCTCCTGCAAGTCGCTAAGCGGGCCTAATGAATTGGCCAGGCACAGAGGAAGTCCTGCGTGGCTCTGTGTCCTTCGCAGTGGCGGGCTCTCTGGGAGCAGCCTGAGACATCGTGCCTCTGCTGAGGAACAAATCTATTAATATTTGGAGAGAACATCAAATGTACCCAGTGGGCTTAAAGTTTGGTCAAGAGAAACTCACTTCTCTGTGATTAAAAAATATAGTCTTATCATCCCTCTGCGTTTTTATCCACAGTGGCCCCAGGGAGGGCGGGTGCAAGGTCCGGTAGAAAGCCCCTCCTGCCCAAGGGCAATAGAAGTACCACTTCTCAGGAAGGAAGTACTCTAGTGTGCTGCTGAGGGGACAGTAAACCGGGAGGCATTCTGAAAGTAAGCATTTTAAAGTGAACAGCCTAAGACTCAAAGACCCAGCAATTCCTCCCCCTGGGTCTTCCCTAGAGAAACCCACAGCTCGGGCCGTGGAGTTAGGGACAGTGGTCCAAGGAGCAAGATGCAGCAGTGACATATGGAGATGACCCACTACCTTTGTCAGGAGAAAGGCCACATACATCAGAGCATCTCCCCCCAGGAGACCCTGTTACAAGGGTGAGATAGGTCAGATGCATCAACCGTGAAAAACTATGCAGAGTTGTTGAGTAAAAAAAGTGGTACAGCCGAGACCGGTTTGGCTCAGTGGATAGAGCATCGGCCTGCGGACTCAAGGGTCCCAGGTTCGATTCCAGTCAAGGGCATGTACCTTGGTTGTGGGCACATCCCCAGTGGGAGATGTGCAGGAGGCAGCTGATGGATGTTTCTCTCTCATCCATGTTTCTAACTCTCTATCTCTCTACCTTCCTCTCTGTAAAAAATCAATAAAATATATTTAAGTAAAAAAAAAAGTGGTACAGTGAAATGTGCAGTGCGGTCCATTCGTGTTAGACACATGCACACGCACACACGTGTAGAGATAATGATCTGGCAGATGCCCTCCAAACTCCAAACTGTCCTTTTATCTGCCGAGGGCATCGGGGGTGAACAGATTTATCTGGGGGTGTGGGGGACGGGTGGTGGTCAGAGCAAACATGTGCCTTATTTACCTGTTCCATGTGCTAAGGGGAGCATCACACGGTTACAGTGTATGACTCGGCCTCTTTGTTCCTCTAGGTGGAGCCTCACTTTTCCCAAGTCCTTTCTAAACACAGAGGCGCTGGGCCTGTCTCAGATGCTTTCTAATCAGTCTCCCAGCGTCCACTCTGCACCCGCCCTATCCACCGCAATCCTTGCTCACCCTGCGCCTGGAGGGGCCTTTCTGAAGCCTACATTGCATGGTCACTCCTGCCCTCCACCCCTGCACCCAAATCCTGCAATGCCTCCCCATTGTTCTCAGGAGAAAGATGAGCCTGCCCCCCCCGCCCCCGCACCACCAAGGTCTGCAAAGCCTGCAGATATCCAGTACACCCCCCCCCCAGTCCTCCCCCACAGAAGACTCGGGCTCAGTAAACCTCTCAGAATTGTAGAAATGCAGAGTTTGGCCCTGGCCAGTTTTGCTCAGTGGTTAGAGTGTCAGCTGGAACACTGAAGGGTTGTGGGTTCAATTCATGAACCTCAGTTGTGGGATCGATCCCCACCCAGTTGATGTGTCTCTCTCACATCGATGTCTCTCTCTCTCCTTCTCCCTCCTCCCTTTTTCTCTCTAAAAGTCAATGGGGAAAAAATATCCTCATGTGAGGATTAAAAAAACAAAAAAAAAACAAAAAGAAAAGCAGAGTTTGAAGGTGCCTGAGAGCCCCATTCGGCACCCCCAGTGAGGCAGAGAAGGCAGGGTCTGGGGGCGGATCTTTGCAGAATGTCATCCCACGGCCTCACCCCCACCTGCTGGATGTAGAGTCTAAATCTATGCAGGTCTAGATTAGACAATACAAGCCAGTGGGGGTCCTACTGACAGAGCGGTGGTCTCCAGGGAGGGGCTCAGCCCGGTGGGGGTGATTCTCAAGCCTAGTGTGAAATAGCACTGAGTGACACAGTGAGAAAGCTGTTCCTGTAACCTCTCTCATTAAGGAAAAACAAAAGTCTCACCTGGGAGCTGATGTCCCTCTAACACCTCCCTCACACTCCAGTCTCCTTCTGTGAAGGGAGTAGACCTAGGGCCATGCCTTTTGCCCAGGGCAGAATCTAGCTAGACTTACTTACCGAAAAACACTGTCTGTTCCCAGTGTTTTTTATTCTGTAACGTGTTCTTCATGGCTCACGATATTGGTTTTCTGTTCTCAATGACAATAAACAGTTTCTCTTTAAAAAATAGATGTACTTATGTTTGTTGTGAAAAAATTTTAAATGAAGTAAAATGAACAATATTTACATTTTCTGTAAGTGAGCCTAAAGGATAGCAGAAGCCAATAATCGTGTAGGTGACGGCAGAGGCAGCATTGCTGAAGGTGCCAGTGACTGACCTGAGTTTGGGAAGCCCATCGACCACCATCTGTGGCCCCGCGCAAGTAGCTCTGAGTCTCGGTTCCTCTGTGAGCAAAATGGGAATGAGGTCCTCGTCACAAGTCTGTTGGGGGAACTCAAGGGGGGCGAACTTCCTAAGTGTAAGGTACCCTCTGCGCTTAGTTATTGAGAATTTTCTAGAATCTCACTGTGAGATGGAGCCCCGAACTTCACCGTGTTTACTGCTCCAAGCCCTGCCAGCTGCAGGAAATCACAAAACCATAACCTTGGTGTCATTCTTATCATTCAACAAAACATCTCCCTCAATCAATACGACTTCAGATGTGTCATCCGGGCACAGGGCCACTCTCTCCTCTTCAGTGTTCCAATTTTAGTCTGTGTTCCAGCAGACGCAGCGCGTCCCAATGTGCCCAGCAAAAGCCAAATAATTAACCTCAACCACATCAATGTTCCCCATTCAGATCGGCAAGTGCGTTTCTAAGGAAATAGAGGAGGAAACACATGACGGAATGTTTCAGTGCATCCCAGCCCTGGAGTAGATAGAACAAATCTCAGTTAATGGAGCGGGTCCTTTTAACACAAAGTATTTCAATAATAAAAAATAAATAAAGGCTGATATATCATCGGCTAGAGAAAAAGAAATGTGCCTATAAACACAAGAACAGAACAAATCTAATTAGGAAGTTCTTTTTTGCAGCCCAGGGTCAATAACTGTGATATTAGGAGACCAGCAATAGGGCTGTATGCTGATGAGTTTTAAGCTCCCAGAGTCCAGAGAGTCCCACTTGAAACGCAAGCAGAATTCAATGAGATGGTGCTCATCGCCCACGGTGCCCCACACTGAAAAGAAAAGTACATATTCATTTCGGTGCCGTGACCTCATCAGAGAAGTTCATTAGGAATTGTGTAACCACAACAAAGGGGAGTCGGTAGAGGCTTCCGTTGGTGTATGGATGTACCACCCACTTCGTATGGGTGTGTGGGTTTTTCGATTGCTTTTTCTAATGGAAAAATAACACCTGAATGCAAACACGTGTGCAATGGGCATGCACACATACCTGCAAATCTTCTCTTCTTAAGTGAGACACTGGCTTGGGAAGTAAACATCACAGAGATCATTTTCATGACCAGACTCCTTGAACTTCCCCTTAAGCTAGAAAACGTGGTCTTTGGCTGACCCACACTAGCTGGCTCACGTTGGCATGGAGTGGTTGCCAAGCGGAGACCTGCCCCCCAGTTACTAAGTGAGCGCCAGAAAGACAGGTGTTCATGTGAGATGAGAAGCCACCCCAGCAGGGTCCCTTCACACATTTAACCTAAACCCTGACTTTTAAAACATGTTGTCCCCAATGCCACCTGGAAGACACACTTCAATATCTTGGTTAATCCCCAAGGCAACAAACCAATCCATTAAGACACCACACAAGTTTTAGAGGTTTAGCGCTAAAAACACTGTGTGGGAAGTCGGGGCACGTGAGAATTCCTCACTCCCCTGCTCTGTAGGAGGACTTGCTGTTTATCTTCAAAGCAGTTCCAGGGATGGTCTCTTTTCCTCTTTTACCACAGTGGTCCTTAAACATATTGTGCATGAAAATTTCCACTCAGTTGTAGACACCAACTATACTCTTAGGATTGCACTTGTAGATTTTTCAAAGATAATTTTGACTGCAAGTGGTTTTGACTAAAAGGCTAGTTTTAGAAATTAATCCCGCTAGAGGGTAAGAGAGGATCCAGATTAAAAGGCATTGAAGTGCACATCTTCAGGTTCAGAGTCACTGTCTTCAACTATCTTTACAGAACTTTCACCTGTAACACTGAGGTGGCACCTCACATGCCATGTGCCTGCCTCCACACCCTCACCTGCATTTGGTGTTGTCACTGTTCTGATGTTTGCCATCTGAGAGGTGTGGGCATACCTCACTGTGGTTTAATTTGCACTTCTCTTGTGGCTGATGACATTGAGCATCTGTCCACATACTTGCATGTCTTCTTGGGGCTGGTTTTGTTGTCCTTTCAATTGAGCCTGACCTTCAAGGAAGCTCAAGGTAAGATGCTTACTTCTGCTTATTTGGCTGTTCATTAAAAAAACACTTACTGAGGACCTGCTATGGTTCCAGGACCCAGTACAAAGGTGGAGATGCCTGTCATCTGGGTAAACAGGGTCCTTATTAACTGAAATCTTTGCCACTGGGAAAGGCCACCAAGAATGAATTCATTCACAATGGGGACCAAAAATGTTATAGTAAATAGTGAAGAATTGAGGACTTTGAGAATTTATCTTAAAAAACAAAGAAATCAAAAGCTATTCTCATCAGTTTTCTCTAGTTCATTTGTCACCTGGTCTGATTCTGCCAATGATTATGAATCAACCCAGTGGTCACTTCCATCAACTTCATGAAATTCTGTTTTGAGCATGATTTGTCACTTGGCAGTCAATGTACATTATATGTGAAAACTGGAGGCCTGGTGCACGAAATTAATGCGGGGGGCGGGGTCGGTCCCCTTAGCCCAGTCTGCACCCTCTCCAATCCAAGACCCTTCGGGGGATGTCTGACTGCCAGTTTAGACCTGATCCTGGCAGTCGGACATCCCCTCACAATCCTGGACCACTGGCTCCTAATCGCTCACCTGCCTGCCTGCTTGGTCATCCCTAACTTCCCCCCTGCCAGCCTGATTGTCCCTCACTGCCCCCCCCCAATGGCCTGGTCACCCCAACTGCCCCCCCTGCCAGCCTGATTGCCCCTCATGGCCCCCCTGCCAGCCTGGTCGCCCCATGCAGCCTGCTTGTTCAGTCGTTTGGTCATCCCTCACTAACCCCCCTGCCGGCCTGGTTGTAGGCAGCCATCTTATGATGGCATAAGGGTTAATTTGCATATCACCTCTTTATTATATAGGATTACCCTGAAGGGCAGGAATGGATGCTAATAGGGGAGGGAGGATGGGAGAGAGAGGGGGAGAGGGGAAGAGGGGAGAGAGAGAGAGATAGAGAAAGACATGGAGAGAGATACTAAATTTATCAATTTATCAGCAATTTATTCAGGAAGGTCTTTATCCCATGACAATCATTGTGTCCCCAGCCAACCTCTGACTGGGGTGCCCCATAAAGAATGCTTGGATTATAAGGTTTTTCCTCAAGTAGGTGTTTGCTGTCCTTGGAACATTCAGTATTTGATATCTAAGAACTTTCTCTCACTAATTCCTTCAATGAGGCAGCTTGAGCTCCTGGGATTAAATCCACCTAACTCCATACCTCAGCCCTGATCCTGAAGTGAGCGTGGGAGAGGAAAGATGTTCTCTGAAATATTGATACTCCTGCCTATCCTGGGGTGTCTGGTAAGTCAACTCTATTTGATATCTGAAAAGAAACTTCCAGTTTCCCCCACCCCCTTGCTGGAAACTTGGATGAGATAGACAACGGAATTTAGATTTAAAAAAAGACAGTTCTCAGGAGAATCTCAAAGACTCCAACCACTATAAAATATTATACATTAGGTTTTTATCCTAGATAGCTCCTATGGCCTTCTGCTTACTTATGACTTCACTGCCAAGCCATCTGTTGTTCGAATGATTAGTACCAAGCTATCAGAGTAGTTTAAAAGAGAGGGAAATTAAGCATCCTTTTAAAAAATATTTTTATCCTCCTAAATTATTGACAGGAAGGTTCTCCAAAAATAAAGAGGGCAAAGAATCAGTTATAACATCTTCTTGCAGCCCCTGGACACAAGTATTCCTGGCTACTTATTTTTTCAATGTTTTACTGATTCTAGTTGGCCTATGAGGACCAGGGCCAAAGGTTTTTCCTGCTTTTTGATTAGAAAATCCTCCCCCCACCCCACAGATCACTCTCAATTTCTTTTTTTTATTTCATTACGTTCCCCCAAGTTACAGCCTCTCAGGTCACCCCAAACAGATCACATATCACTGTCCTGCCAAAAAAATATACACACTTGCATGCACTTGAAAGTACACTCATGGGTGCAAGCACGCGCGCGCGCGCGCGCGCGCGCACACACACACACACACACACACACACACTGAGAAGCCAGCTCTGGTTTCTCCACCCACTTCTCCACCCACTACCTGCTCGGTCAAAGGAGATGAGAACGTTGTTTGTAAATGGTGGACAACCAAGGCCCACCTTTCAATGCCTTTGAAGTTATAGCACTTTGTCTTGGAATAACAACACTCTCAGAGTGCCTGTTCCTCCACTGTGAAATATTGGCATTGCATGGTGTTGGCAAAAAAAGTCCCCAAACCCCTTTGATTTCTAGGCAGCATTGATTTTAAGGTACTCTGCCACCCTCCAGAGTGATGGTGTCCATTCATGACCTGTCCACAGGGCTTGCTGGTTTACCAACCAGCCATCCCTGTTCCCCTGACAATAAGCAGCAGGAGTGATTAATATTCCCTGGGCCAATGCCTGGGCCACATCCCGCAGGCCCACACCTGCCGTAGTGTTTTCCCAAACTGTGGCCAAGGGAGCCTTTTGAAAATGGTCACTGGTGACCCAACCCTCTGCTCGAATAAGCAACATGAAAGTACCGGTAGAGACATCTGTCACCACTCCAGCTGTTGCTGCGACATTGTCACCTACACTGGGACTACGTTCCCAGGGAGAATTTGAACTACTGAGGGCCTCTCGTTTCTTAGCTCCACATTCAGACTTTGTTTCTGATTTTTTTTTCCTGTTTGGGTCCAGTTTTATCCTTTGGCACCCCGTTTGCACTTAGGATTTGGGTATGGCAGCCAATGTTGGGCTAGAAGTGTACAAAAGTGGAGTTTCTCCCAGTGTATAAGGAGTCTCCAGATCTCCACTGGTGGTCCATGGGGGCGGGGCAGGGGAGTCCCGGAGGTTGACAAGAGCTTTTAAAGAGAAGAAGGGGTGAAAAGGACAATAAAATTCAGAGGATTTCTCAGTAGTCTCCCTGGGTCTCCCTGAGCACACAGGGTACATTGGGAAGAGGTCCCACTTCCACTGGAGGACGTGTGAAAGAGTGCCCCCTGAGGGAGGAGGGCAGAGAAGCTGGTGTCCTCACCTTGGGCTGACATAGCCCCATACTCAAAGCACGAGGCCAGACGAACTGGGTGGTGACTGGACTTCAGCCCCTACGGACACAATCCACAGAGCCACACAAGGAGGCTCCGCCCACCCCTATGCAGCCTGTCTCTGGGCCTTCTTCCGGAAAGGAAGCCAATGCATCCCACAGTCCAACACACCCACTTTAGGATGGACGCTACCTATACCACTTGGACAACTCTTCTTGAGTGGTTCTGTTTCTATGATGATATCTTGATTTAGGTTTAAAAACACAACTTTCCTAACCAAACTGAATACATAAGAGCATGGACGAGGTACATCATTGTCCACTGAATGTACATATGTGCCGTGGCCCTTCTCACTTAGAAACACATGTTGGGGTGACTTCTGTTAGATTGCAGATGGGGGAAAGTTATAAAAACGCTATAGTGGTTGAGTTGAGGCCCCCGCAAAAACATATGTCCAGGATAAAAGATATAACTCATGGAACGTGTGACTGTGGCCTTGGAAAAGGGGCCTTAGCAAATGGAATTAAATGAAGAATCTCAAGATAAGATGATCCTGGATTTAAGGTGGGCCCTAAATCCCATGACAAGTGTCCTTAGAAAGACAGAGGGAGGAGGCCATGTGAAGACAGAAGCAGAGACTGGAGTGATGCTACCACAAGCCAAGGATGCCTGGAGCCACCCGAAGCTGGAAGAGGCAGGAAGGTTCCTTTCCTAGCATCTTCAGAGAGAGTATAAGATTCCAGACCTGCAGAACTATAAGAGAATAGATTTTTGTTGTTCTAAGCCACCAAGTTTCCAGAAATTTCTTTAGCAACCCTAGGTACAGTGGCTTCAATGGCTCCCTAGGTCTTCCATGGACATCAGCGCACACCAGCCTGCCTGAACTCAATCTGCCCTCCCCAGATTCCCTGTTCTCACCCCTGAGCCTTTACTCGCCACTCCCCAGTTCAGAAAACCTCTGTCCTATGCTCCCCGGATCTGAACTTCCAGAAGAAACCCTGTCTCTCCCAAGAAAATTCCCCCTTTGGGTTCCTCCCTTAACACTGCCCTTGTCCTTCACTAGACAACAGAGACCATTATTACCACGTGTCCCCCATTCATCTGGCACTCATCTGGCATATGCCAGGCTTTACGCCTGCATGCTCATTCTGCTCAGGAGATAGTAACAGCCAACACCCTTCTGCTTAGAGTCTGCAAAGCACTCACCACACACAGAGCTTACTTGGCCCTGACACTGAGCCATTGGGTAGGTAAGACCTACATCGACAGTCTAGCCCAATGGTCGGCAAACTGCGGCTCTCGAGCCACATGCAGCTCTTTGGCCCCTTGAGTGTGGCTCTTCCACAAAATACCAACTTCTGCGCATGGGCCACGAAGTTTCAATCGCACTGTACATGCACGCCCGCACTTGGTATTTTGTGGAAGAGCCACACTCAAGGGGCCAAAGAGCTGCATGTGGCTCGTGAGCCGCAGTTTGCCGACCACTGGCCTAGCCTAACAGACAGATCCTTCTGAGGAGGAAGCTGACCGCCAACGTCATTCCCAAAGAGATTTGTGCAAAGGGTGGCTGTCTTCATCCTGTACATTTATTGAGAGCACGGCGTTTCTTTTTCTCCCCTTTGGTACATCGTGTGGACCTTAAGAATGTAAATAGGGAGGCTGAGGCGAGTTTGCAGGGGCAGATTGACTTGGCCCTATTAAGGTACTTGGAAGAGAGCTAGCAAGAAAGCTCTGACATTTGGGACAACTGTTGGGTTGGTTGGGGGCTGGATTCACCCAAGCACACCCCCATGGGCAATTCCATTGGCCGTATCTATTTGAGAAGGAGGAAAGGAATGGAGTTAAGGATGAGGGACACAGGCATTCCCTGATGATATTTTCCCCACCCCCACCTCATCCCAGCCTCTCCCACATGATCTTAACCCTCCACATGCCACAAACACCGTGCTTTCCCATCCACAGTTGGCCATCCAGTTGAGCAAATACCTATCTTGATTTCAGTTCTCACTGAGAAACCAATCTTTGTCCTTGCCTACCAGAACAGGCTTTGGGGGTTGGGGGTTGGGGTTTGGGGGTTAGGGGTTGGGAGTGGAGGGGGAGCAGGAAAGTAGCTCCAGTGCCTGTAGGGGGCACTGGAGCTACACAAAGGTAGAGGAGGATATGTCCCCAGGGAGCAAAACTTCAGCCACCAGACAGAGCCCATGGTCAGCCCTTGAGCCAAACAGACAACAATCAGCCACAAAAGGATGGTAATTCAGTCACTGCTGGCCAGACGGGACCCTGCAGCCTTTTCACAGATGGTCTTCATTTTCCCAGTCAACACCCAGCAAGCAAGGCTAAGACTGGCTCATTACTGCTGGGGAGAGGGGAGAAAGGGAGGGAAAATTGAGGTCCAGAGAAGTTAAGTAATTTGTGCTGGTTGCCCAGTGAGTGCAACTTAAAATAGCCCATGTTCCAGGAAGCAGTCTCCATTAGTTCATCCTTTATTTATTCCCGAGCATGAAGAGTGGACCTCTTACCGCTTCACATGTAAGCAGTGTTCCCTGCAGCTCTTAACACATAATAACTACTTACTCTTCTATTTCACGTGGACAGGCAGGCCCATCCGCTGACCTATTTCAGCCTCACAATGGTCCGGTGGAAAGAACCGAGTCGACTTTTTTAAAAACGTGGGAAGGTAGACACACCAAGAGTTCTGACTCCCTTTTCCTAGGTCCTGCAGGACACCTGTGTCGAGTACACGTGCCCAGTGCTCAAGGGTGTCTGTCAGCTTCTCAGTATTGGATTCTCAATCAATCTCACTGGGCATTCTCACTGGCATCCTGTCCACTAGTTTAGGGTCATGTTGACTGTCCCACAGATGTCACACCTTTGTGACATCACCTGTACCTCCCTGGACTTTGGGCTTCTGAGGGCAAGGGTGGCTGTCTCCTGCTCACCCTGCATCCCCAGCAGCCTGGTGCCTTTTCACGCCCAACATGATTCACCTCCAAGGAGAGCATTACCTGCCATTCCAGAAGAAGCCTGCCCTAGCGTCCTGCGTGGGTCCAGCCCCTCGAGTGGGGGAGGGTGGTAGTCTCTTCTCAGCACCCAGAGAGGCTTGCGTAGTCTACTCGCTCTGAGTCGAACTCGACCCTGCAAGAAACTCCCTCTGTACCTGTGGACAGAGAAGCACACGTGCAGTGACCAGCCTTGGGAGCATGTGTCCAGAAGCTCATACACACAACATCCCAAACAGTGATGCTCAGACAATAAAACCCAAGTCCCTGGGAAAACAGAGGGCTAACCTCTGCTTGTCAGCTCTTAGAAACTCCTCCTCCCTCCTCACCTCATTTTCACTCCATGTTCATGAGGTTGTTTCAGGGACTAAATGAGACAGTGTTTATGAAATGCCCTCTGTGCTGTGTGGCACATAACATGTGCTGTAATTAAAGACTGGGACAAATAGTCTTGAATATTTAATAAAAATGGCTGTCAAGTAGAAATTTCTGCAATGATGGAAATGTTCTGTAATCTGCATTGACCCAGGCAGTAGTAGCCACTAACCACGAAACTGCTGAGTGTTTAAAATATAGTTAGTGTCTGAGACACTGAGTTTTACATTTTATTTCATTTGAATGAATTTATATAGCCACACATGGCTCATGGCTACCATACTGGACGGTGTGAGTCTAAAACAGCGGTTCTCAACCTGTGGGTCGCGACCCCTTTGGGGGTCGAACGACTCTTTCACAGGGGTGGCCTAAGACCATCGGAAAACACATATATAATTACATATTGTTTTTGTGATTAATCACTATGCTTTAATTATGTTCAATTTGTAACAATGAAATTGAGGGTCATCACAACATGAAGAACTGTATTAAAGGGTCGCAGCATTAGGAAGGTTGAGAACCACTGACCTAGACATTCTTATGTCTATTGTTGCACGTCCTTTGTAATGTGACCAGTGGTGATTTTTGCCCTGCCACATATGTAGCATTTGTAAATGAACAGTTATGCATTTATTAGGGTACAGGCTCACAACTTATTACTAATAGAAACGTGCAAGTAAAAGCAGACCTGCAAGTTAGTCTAGCGCCCCCATGTTGCAGGGGGAAGAACTGAGATGCAGAGCAGCTGCCAGGTGCCTTGAGATTCACAGACCAAGTGGCCACTTGATCCAGGGCTCCGGACCACTTTGCAAAGGTCCCCATCAGTGGTGAGCTCATTAAAAGGGTCTCTACCCAACTTCTAGCTGCCTGGTTGAGCCACAAGGACTCGTTCCACTATAAATCCTCAGATCACAAGAATCCTACTCCCACGACACTCCTCAGAACCACCTGGCTTGGGGGTGAGGGAGGGGAAGGCGAGGCAACCTGCTCGGCCATTTTGCTTTCTCATTTGTCTGAGCCTCTGCTGACATCCAGCCGCAGTCCCATGAGTGCCAGGGCGCTGGCAGAATTTTAAATCAGGTCTGCAGAATGCAGTGTCCTCGGGCACTGGTTTGACTGCAACAACAATGAGAAAGGGACTTTCTGTTCATCGTTTCTGGCCTCTGTGTTTAGGAGAGGTGCCACTTATGGGGCACAGTTGCCTTCCTGGCCTTGGGCAGGAGCCATCACTCCTAGGGGTCCCTGCTTGTCAAGACCACGGGTTCCTGAAACCGCTATCTGAGCCAGGTGGGAAGCAACAGGGCTGCAGTTTCCATCATCACAGAGCCTGCACCAGTGGGGGCTCCTGCTGGCGGGGGGGCCTGGAGTGATCTCAAAGTGCAGAGACAAAGGAAGGAAGGAAGGTGCGGGGTCACACGGAGAATTCTTCGTGCTGCCGTCACCTCTGCCCCCACATCAGTGGGTGGCTGCCAGGCGCTTGCAGGTGTTAAGAATGCACAGCTTGAGCTGCAGGGAGGTTTTGCTGTTGGAAAATGTAGGATCGAGGCACTCCACTCATTGAAATAGCTAGGAGCCTGCTCTGCTGGAAGAGGCCAGGGCTGAACTCAGATTTTGTTAGGGTGGAATTTGGACCCTTTGCCCTTAGGGGGAGCCCAAGTAGGTCTTGGCATTGTCTTCAAGGCACTCTTTTGCTTAGTCATGCGCAGGGTCTGTCTCCTCTCCTGGCTTCTCCCAGAACCTTCTCGTGCAGCCCCTCCTGGAGCAGCATGGCCCTGGGAAGAGCAGCCAGGGTGAGGCAGGGGCTGCAAGCTGGCCATCACCAGCCACACAGCCTCTTACAGCCTCACCTCCACCAGGCTGCACACCCAGGCCTGGCTGCTGGAGTGTTGGCTACTAGTGATTTCCTCCCTCCCTCCCTAGGGAATTGCCCTTGGCAGATGGGCGCAGTCTTGCCTGGGGAGGCCTGAGGGAGTTTGCACATACCCCCAGGAAAGGCCGCTGCTCAGTTCCGGCTTCCAGCAGGGCAGTCTCTACTGTGCATTTCCCGCTCCAGAGCTCCCCATGCGTCAGGCAGGACTGCACACCCAGCAGCACATCCTCCCCTTGCCCTGGTCTGCTGCTCTCACTCACCAGCCTCCGAGAGCCCTCCCTCCATCAACCATTCGTACAAGAATCCCCTCTCAGGCTCTGCTTCTAGGGAGCCCAACCTCAGACACCATGCAAGTGTTATCCCCTCTTCCCTCCTGATCCCCACCCCTGGGGGGTGTTGGACAAGCACCTTCAATGGGCGCACAGGCTTCTAAATGTGCGCAGCGCTTGTGCAGGACGCTGGGCCACAGAGACTTCTTTTTCTCACTTTGTTTTCACTCAAGGCCGTGTTTCTGAGATCAATCTTGATTTCTGTATTTGTGTCTAATTTGCTACTGTGAGCTGGCCTGATGGTGGTTTACTTAAAAGCAACAAACACACATAAGCTGCCACGTAAGGTCCAGGTTTTAAAGATGACTCCTCCACTAGGCACAGCTTCCACTGTCTTTGTCCCTCTCTGTAGGTCTTCCAAGAAGAGCCTGTGTCTCGGACTCTGATGTAAGACCAGCAAGGAACCTCTGTTTATAGACCTCATGGGAGAACGTCCAGGAAAAAAGCCTTCTTCCCCCACAGCAGCTTCAGCAGGGACCCCGACGGCTCGCTGGCCAAGGCCACGAGCTCAGGGAGCACCATGTTAACCGGAGTCCAGTGGGAAGCTCACAGAAGGAGCAGGCCGAGGCTTGTCATGTACCTTGACGCCGGCTGAAAGCCACTGACCGTCCTGCCTCCTCAGGCCCGCCCTGCCCTCCTCCAAGGAGAGGTGCGCAGGCGTACACCCCTGCTTCTCACATGCTCCTCTGGGGAAAGAATATGTTCGCAGGATCCCTCTCACTCTCCTCTCTTGACCCCACAGGGAATAACGAGGCAAAGAGAAGTGGAGTGGATGGCTGGCGGGCCCTCGGCTCCCACTGAGCAGGGCCGGGACTGTGGTGAAAGCTTCCGGTGCCTGTACTAGTAGCCGTCACAACTCCAGGTGTGCGTCTCCATCTCACTTCGGAACGGGGCTCTGGTTACTAAGAGGGCCACCCCGTCAAACAAGAAAGTGCATCATGGCCGAGTGAGCAGACCCCGTACCCCCCCTCCCAGTACCCCTCCCCCCCCGGCCTCATGCTGTAACGCAGACACCAGCAATTAGGGGAATGGTGTGCACGGCGCCCAGGGTTCTCTCCTCTGCTCTCCTCGTCAGGGATGAGGGCATGTTTCAGGGCTCAGGGAGAGCCTCCTCCCCCATCACCTCCCATCACCTCCATGCTCCTGGGACTTCACCATTCATTGTTCCCTTTGCCGGGAGCTTCCCAGATCAAGGCTCAGGTGTTTCATGCTCCATAGGGCACGGCCCACGGTTACAAATTAATCAATGAAATCCCATTCCACGGTCCAGCGCTTCTCCGGGCCAGGGCTGTGCATTCGTGAGCTCTCCGCAATTCTGTGCCTCCAGTTAGCGTCGGGAGAGGAGGCATGGAGTCTGAACCTCCCCGCTTCCCCAGTTCCACTCCGAGGACGGAGGCTGTGCTCTACTCCCGTCCTTCGGCTCATGTACTTTTATGATGGAAACAGCCATTTTCATAAGTGTGGTATTTGGAGTTGACAACAAAGAGATGGATGAGACAGAATGGAGCCCCCCCCCCCCCCGCAAAAAAAACCTCCAGGTACAAGTCGGGAGTTAAAATATAGCAAATAAGTGAGAAAAAAGTGATGAATCCAGGAGTCTGCAGGCTTTTTGTATAAAGGTCCAAATAATGAATGTAATAAATATTTTAGACTTTGCAGGTGACACACAATCTCTGACACATATTCTTCATGTACACATGAGTGTGTGTGTATTTATATGTATCCTTTCAAAAAATGTAGAAGCCATGCCTCACTCACAAAGGCATACAGAAACTGGCCAAGAGGCCAATTTGACCCCTGCATAGTTTTTTATATGGACCAAAGTAAGTTTTTCCTTACATTACACAGAGAGAGCACAAGAGAAGGCATTTTCGTATTTATGATTGAGAGTAAGAGAAGATTTCTCAGACAAGACCAAAAAGTTATCATTATAACGGAAAAGGTAGCTCCACTTGCCTACAGCAAAATTACCACTTCTTGATGACAAGAGGATCGTAAACACGGTTAGAAAATAAGAACCGTTTCCCACAGCAGCTCCCCGATTGACGGCGGCCACACCCACCCTCGCACTGAGCACGACTCAGATGCGTTAAACAGAAAAATGTTTAACACAATGAAATGTATTGGTGTTCTGATTAGAAGGTAAGATACACTTAAAAGTCAAAACCCTAGAGGAAACAGAAAGCTGGAAAGATAAGCGAGCTTTGTCAATCTGAGGGCACTTGAGGTGAGTTTGGTCCTTCATTGGCTTGGTCTGCTGGGGTGAAGGTGCAGGATTGAAACCCAGACTCTATCCCAGGTGAGAGTCCACTCCTACACAAGGCAGAAACCTCAGAGGGTCATACCCTCAACGTGTGGGCGAATCAGAAATAACACACCCGACCCCCCCCACCTGCTCCGGGGACATAAAAACTCCAACCTTCTCACAGAACAGAGGGGGCAAAAGCCTCTTCCGTTGATTTCATAACAAGAAGACAGTCTTCTCATGGGCTTGCCATTTGAATTCACTGCCCAGTGGCATGAAGGAACCTAAAGCCAAGATTTTTCTTTAAAGTAAGTGACCAGAGGCACCCAGCAGAGGTGAAGTGTGTCACCACTGAAGACACCCACCTCCAAGCCAAGTCTCAAAGTTCCAAAAATCTCAGCTCACCGCCAAAACTCTGAGAACAAACCAGGAAACCGGGTGCCATTAGTGCGAGCTAGCACAGGAAACAGTGAGATAGGCCGAGACGTCCTATGTGGGCGCTGTCAGGCGCAAACTAGCAAAAAACTAGTGTTTTCTGAAAAGATTGAAAATACGAGTAAAGACGAAAAAGAATGGCCACACTGAGTGTTGGTAAGGATGGGGAGAAGCCGGCACCCCACACACTGCTGGTAGGAATGAAAACGATGCAATCACCTTGGAAAATAGTTTGGCAGCTTCTTAAGTAATCAATTATGCATCTACCATATGTTCCATCCATTCTACTTCTAGGTACGTACCCAAGGGAACTGGGAGCATAACCCACACGAAGATATCTAGAAGAATAGTCATTCTATTTTAACAGCCCCAAACTGAAACAAACCAAATGTCTACCAACAAGGGAATATATAACTAAATTCTGACATATCTACCCTATCTATTTATATAAAAACCCTGGGTGCAACACCCATCGCGACCGAGGCTCGACCAACTGGAAGGAAGTCAGTCCTGCAGGGGTTGACTTGGCAATGGCGGCACCCTCACCGAGCTGTTTCCCGCGAGGGCGAGGTTTGAGGCAGAAAACGGCCCTCAGAGCGTGGAGACATATCTTTATAAAGTTTTAATACATTATATTAGAGGTTGTGGTGGTACTGTCTTACCCACAGCATCTACAGGAATTGCTGCAAATTTACTTCTCGGTGGAGGAACCTTTCATTCTCAATATAAATTACCAATTCCATTAAATGAAACTTCAATTTCTAGACTCAATATAAACAGTAAAGTTGCTAAAACTATTAAAAAGGCCCAACTTCTCATTATTGATGAATGCACCATGGCATCCAGTCATGCTATAAACGCCATAGACAGATTACTAAGAGAAATTATGAATTTGAATGTTGTATTTGGTGGGAAAGTTCTCCTTCTTGGAGGGGATTTTTGACAATGTCTCAGTATTGTACCGCATGCTATGCAATCGGCCATAGTACAAACAAGTTTAAAGTACTGTAATGTTTGGTGATGTTTCAGAAAGTTGTCTCTTAAAACAAATATGAGATCAGAGGATTCTGCTTATAGTGAATGGTTAGTAAAACTTGGAGATGGCAAACTTGATAGCAGTTTTCATTTAGGAATGGATATTATTGAAATCCCCTGTGAAATGATTTGTAACGGATCTATTATTGAAGCTACCTTTGGAAATAGTATTATCTATAGATAATATTAAAAATATATCTAAACATGCAATTCTTTGTCCAAAAAATGAGCACGTTCAAAAATTAAATGAAGAAATTTTGGATATACTCAGTGGAGATTTTCACACATATTTGAGTGATGATTCCATTGATTCCACAGATGATACTGAAAAGGAAAATTTTGCCATCGAATTTCTTAATAGTATTACTCCTTTGGGAATGCCGTGTCATAAATTAAAATTGAAAGTGGGTGCAATCATCATGCTATTGAGAAATTTTAATAGTAGATGAGGTCTTTGTAATGGTACCAGATTTATTATCAAAAGATTACGACCTAACATTATCGAAGCTGAAGTATTAACAGGATCTTCAGAGGGAGAGGTTGTTCTGATTCCAAGAATTGATTTGTCCCCATCTGACACTGGCCTTCCATTTAAATTGATTCAATGACAGTTTCCCGTGATGCCAGCATTTGCGATGACTATTAATAAATCACAAGGACAAACTCTAGACAGAGTAGGAATATTCCTACCTGAACCTGTTTTCGCACATGGTCAGTTATATGTTGCTTTCTCTCAAGTTCAAAGATCATGTTAAAGTTAAAGTTCTAAATACTTCAACACAAGGGAAATTAGTCAAGCACTTTGAAAGTATTTTCACTCTTAATGTGGTAGACAGGAGATATTAGAATAAGTTTAATCACTTTATCAGTCATTGTTTGCATCACTGTTGTTTTTATATCATGTTTTTGTTGTTTTCATATCATGTTTTTGTTGTTTTTATATCATGCCTCTATTGTTGTTATATCCTTTTGTTACTGTTTATTAATAAATTTATATGTTATTTTCATATACATTTTACTAATTTCCTTTCATCTCTCACACTTCTATTATAGAGAAAGGGCAAATAGCAATATTAAAATATTTCCTCTAATTAATTCCCTTTTAATGTGCATGAATTTTGTGCTCTGGGCCACTAGTTTAGCAATAAAAGGAATGAATTATTCATACACACAACAACATGAATGGACCTGAAAAGCCAGTGTCCCCTCCCCCAAGAAACAGAGCACATATTGTACGACTTTATTTCTATAAGATTCTAGAAGTGAACTAAGCTACAGTGACAGCGGGCACATCAGTGGTTACCTGGGGGTGGGCGGGTGTCAGGTGGGCCAGAGGCAGGAATCACAAAGGGACACGTGGAAACTTTGGAGATATGGGCACATTCATTATCCTGATGGTGTTATTGGTTTCACAGGTGTGCACACATGTCAAAACTTATTAAATTGCATATTTTAATTATGCATAATATTGAAATTCAATATATTTCAACAGAAATTTTCAAAAATAAGTCAGTGGATTAAGAAAATTAGTAAAATTTTAATGATAGATCTGAACAAAGCATGGAGATGATAGCACAGAGAGACAAAGTTATTGAAAATAGAGGTTAAGAGGCATGGAAGCCCTAGTCGGTGTGGCTCAGTGGATAGAGCGTTGGCCTGTGGATCGCAGGGTCCTGAGCTCGGTTCTGATCAAAGGCACAGACCTTGGTTGCAGACTCCTCCCCAGCTTGGACCCCCGTCAGGGCGGGTACAGGAGGCAACCATTTGATGTGTTTCTGTCATATTGATATTTCTCTCTGTCTTGGCCTTTCTCTTCCACTCTCTAAAAATCAATGGAATGATATCCTTGGGTGAGGATTTTAAAAAAAAAGAGAGGCATGGAAGATTGAGGACACCTACGATACATTATTTTAGAGTTCCAGAAAGAGAGGAGAGAGAATGGGGCAAGGGCAGTGTTTGAGCAATGAGGCCTGAGAATTTTCTAGGTAGACATCAATCCATAAATCATAAAAGCCCAATGGATTCCTAATAGAATAAATAAAAGTAACACATACTTCTCTACATCAAAATAAAAGTGTGGCACACCAAAGATTAAAAGGAGATCTGTAATGTAGCCAGAGATGGAAGACCTTCAGAGGACAGAGAAGTAGACCGAGAGCTGACTGCCCTACCACACGGCACAGCCTTAGGATAGCTTTGCATGCTAAAGACAAGGCCAACCTAGGACTGCATACCCAGCAGAAATATTTCTCAACAACAAGGATGTTTTGGAAATAAACAATGAAATAAATGTACTTTCAGACTGATAAAGTAAATGTGGTTTTTATCCTCTAAAGGGAATTCTTAAAAACATGCCTTAGACAGAAGAAAGCAACCCCAGAAGGAAGGTCTGCTACGTAAAAAGAATGAAGACTCAGGACATCTGCCGTGAGGTGGGAAAATACAAATGAATGAGCTCAAACAGACAAATAACAGACTTGGAAAACATATTTGCAATATATGTATATAACAGGCACATAATATAGACAAAATTAAAGTAGGTGCAGAATCCTACAGATTCTGGATGGGCAAAACATTTAAACATCTGCTAATAACAGACCTTAGTAAGAAAGTGGGCGCAGGGCTGCCGCTTGCTCCCAGAGGAGGAAAATGGCGCTGCCGTTGTGGAGGGACTTGGTAATAACTTGTAAAGTTGAAAATAATGTGATTACTTTATCATCTAGCAATTCCACTTTGAAGTATGTTTCTTAGACCACCTCTTGCACTGTGCCTAAGGAGGCATGCATACTCACGCTCATTGCAAAATGAGTCAAAAATTTTGGAAATAAATGAAATGCTGTACTCATGAGATGAGCACTCTACAGCAATGAAGGGAATGAATCTGAGCTGTATGTAGCAGCATGGCTATCTCTTCAGAAACACAATGCTGAGTTTAAAGTCGGGCAGAACAAGAAATATAGCATGATATTTATATACATATTTTAAAGACAGAAATCAACATTATTATGTGCAAGTAGTGGATACCTCAATTTTTCAAGTATGAGAAGATGGATTGAAACAATTAGTGTCAAATACATAAAACTGCATCATTATCTTCTGTGTTTTATTTATTTTATTTTTCACAACATATAATGTATAGAGTAACCGTTTATGTGATTTTTTTTAAGGCTCAGAAGCAAATATAACAAAATGTTAACATTTGTTCACACTGGATCATTACCCAGGTGTATGTCATATATTTTCTGAGCTTTTCTGTATTTTTTTTTGTTTTATTTTCCAAAACAAGAAAAAAGAGAACAGCTACTCTGATACAGAAAGCTCCCATTCTCTGTGAGCAAAGGCCTGGAGAGGGGTATCGAGTACAGTATTTCGTTTTCTATAGAACATTAAGACAACTGAAGTAAAATGGGAAAGAGAATAAAAAATATAGGCTTCTTTCTTGAGGAGAGAACACACAGGTTGATAGATGATAGAGATGGATATATAAGTTGAGACATACAGGGCGTCCCTACAAAATGTATATGCACTTTGAATGATTATAAAGTCAGTGTTTATAAACATACAATTCATTTTCAAGATTTAAAAGAATCTTACAGAAATGATTTTTTTTTTATCATTTCCGTGTTTTTGAACTGATGACCATTCTGGTCCAGGCACTGCTGATAAAGCCAAGCAATGGAGGGGGATCAAGAATCATTTCGTTTGGTATTTATATGCCCTCAATTCATTGACTGTTGACAGTTTTGTGCTGTAAACTTTATCTTTTATGTATCTCCCATAAAAATTAGTCTAGTGGCACTTTAGGATAAATTTTCTTTGTTCAAAGCTTAGTCTGGCTTCATCCATTATTTCAAATCAGTTAAACCTGAAAAGAAGTGAAAATTAAGTGAGCTATCAGCTGTCAAAGTGTTTACATTTTGGGGACACGCTATCTATATGCATACATACAGTCATGTGTGTGCGGGTGGATGGACAGACAGATGGATGGATAGGGTGTCAGGCAGAAGAATGGTGCCCAGCCCTTCATCCCCAGATCCTGTCAATATGTTACCTTCCATGGCAAAAAGGACTTTGAGGAGTAATTGTGGGTACAGTAAGATGATGAGATTAGTGGGGTGAGCCCCATTTACCACCCGAGTCTTTCAAAAGGAGAAAGCGGCGGGAGATTGGGTCAGAGAGAGGGCGGGCGCTGGAAAGGACAGGATGTGGTGTGGGCAGAAGCATGGCTCCCCAGGACGCTCCCAGTCAGCAACCCAGCTTCACCAGGGATGCCAGGAAAGCAGACCCTCAACCCCCACCCCCAGACTCACTGAGTTCCACCCAGCATCACAGGAAACTCCAGAAAACTGCAGGCAACTCTGGTGCCCACTGTGGCGGGGGGGGGGGGGGGGGGGCAGGCCGCTGTCTGGCATATAGGCCCCTGGGAGGTCACCTGACTTCTGTGTGTCTCAGATTCCCCTTGAGAAAAGTGGGGCATCACGGTGCAGTGCCCTGTACAGAACAGCCCTCAGCGATGGCCACTCTGGATGCCTGATCCTGGCAGACACTCAGAGCAGGGGCCGGGGCCTCAGGAGGGGGTACCTGCAGCCACGGGGGGGCGGAGCCACTGCAGGGCCGAGTCAGGAGTTCGAGTTGCCTCTGGAAGCAGAGCTAGGCTTTGGATCAATTACTGACAGTGGGGTGCAGAGGCTGAGCATGCCTGGAAGGGGAGCTGCTGGGGGCCGGAGGGTCTTAGGGACGTGGGGTCAGAGTCCTATTAGAGAATGGGAGAGGGCCAGCGACACCGCACCGAGTCACCGAGTGGGACAGGAGGAGATTGTGCGGAAAGGAGACCGAAAGCTTCGTGGGGGGCTAGAGAGGGCAGGGGCTGGATAAAGAGCTGGCTTTCTAACTCAAACGCCACGGGCAGCACGAAGGGTTATGAGCAAAGGAGCAAGACAATCAAAGAATGGTATTAAAACCCACACCCCGCCACGTGCTGCCTGTGTATTATGCGTGAGCACGTGGTAGAGAACAGTCTGGAAGGGCATCTAATGCTGACGCTGACTGTCTCTGGTGGAGAGATTACCAGGAATTTTATTGTCTTCTCTTTGTTCATCTGTATCTTCTAATTTTTCTGCAAAAGACCTGCATCGCTTGCATAATTAAAAAAGCAGTAAACGCTGTAATAATTAACACACTTTCTCTTGAGGACTTAACTTGGATGGGTGTGGTTCAGGTCAGTTATTTCCAATAGTCGCTGGGGTCCTGGCCTTGGAAAGGTGCCATTGAAGACTACGCAGCCAGAGGGCTGAGGGACCAGCCGGGTCCTTTCCCCTCGAAAGCCCAGACCCGGGCTCCTGGCAGGAACCCTTTCCCTGGAGCACAGAGGCGCCTTTTGAATCCCATGGGACTTTTTTCCTGGTGTTTAGTGAGGCCAAGGTCTGTAGTTACCAACACGACAGGCGCCTGCGGAAAGGACAGCGGTGGCCAAACACCTACCTCCTCAGTGCTTTCTGCTTGCTGCTCCCCCGGCACATCTTCGCCCTCCTCCGAGGCGGTCCCTTCGTCCAGCCTGGCTCAGACCCCAGGTCCCCGGATGTCATCCCTGGGGCTGTTGGGCAGGAGATCTGAAAATACCAGGCACGTTGGCATCATATTGCTCAAAGCCCTTGGGTGGGGACAATCCCAGGATGCCTATCTGGGGAAGTCAAGGCACGGAAGTGCTGCCTAGCCAGACAGTGTAGGCGTTCCTGGGAGGGAACTAGGACTTCCCCGGGCAGGTCCACAGAGGAAAGCCCGGACGTGTGGTGTTCACTGGAGGCCTGGGGAACGGCACGGCCGGTTCTTCTCCATCCCTCAGTCTCCCTCCCCGGGAACCCCTCTGCCCAATACCTCATGTCTCTCGGAGAAGGAAGGCTAACCCAGGCCTTGCAGGCCCCTCTCTCAGGCCCAGCCCCTTCTTTATCACCCCCCCAGGCTCAGGATGAAGAAGCGCGGCCCCTCCCTCTGGCTCCGCCGCCCGCTGGGAGAACAGCCTGCCAGGCTCTGGGCCGCTCTGTCATTGTCCCCACCGTGACATTAGCACTGAGGTCCCGCACCCTCGTCTGGTGCCCTGTCTGAGACCTCCCGAATGGGACAACACCCCCCATTGTAAAATCCAGAGGCGTGGGATCCCTCCCAACGGGACTGTGGACTGCGGACTAACTGTCCAGTCACCAGGTGGGGACTCACCCCCACTCCCCTTGCCTGGAGTCTGTCTCACAGTAAGAGATTCTGGCTGATAATCTTAGATGACCCAGAGAGCTCTCTTAGGCAGCGTTCATTTCACATGTTGCCTCTGTTACCGGGAAGCTCAGGGTTCGATTTATGTCTAGTTAGGAAAACTATCTCACCCAGAGTCTTGGGTACAATTAATTCTTCCTTTGAAACTGTTTTTCATGATTTTCTTTTGTTTGGCATTTGGGGCCTGTGTTCTCTCCTGTCCCCACCCCGCGTGTGGCAGCCACTTCCCTGGAGGACAGGCGGGAAGACGTTCTAAGGAAGGCAGATGCCAGGGGACTGCGTCACCCTTCTTCTCCATCGTGGCACGTCCTACCTGCTGGGCAGTGCCCTCGGCCCGGGGCCCGGGGGCAAAGCTGTTACCTTCCATGGCTGCGTCTCCCCTCCTCCTGCAGCGCTGGTCCCAGTCCGTCGTCCCGACTCTGCCTTGCTCACCGGCCGGACATCGGCAGCCTGGGCCGGGGCACTGCTCCCAGGGCAGTGCAGCGCCCAGTGCGCGGACGTGGCCTTCTCCTTCTGCTCCGCGGGCAGAGGCAGGCTGCCGCTCAAGCAGCACCAGGTGAGCCGGGGCTCGGCCCGCAACGAGGGGAAGGGGCTGGGGGGCCCGCAGAGGCCCGAGCTCTCGGAGGTCCTGCTCCAGGCCAGCTCAGGGCAGCCCGAGGGCGGGGGGGCCGAGAGGACGGAGCTGGGCTCGAAGGGGCAGCAAGGACTGTGCCCCGCCAGGGGCCCTGGAGGCCCCACCACTTCCCTGCTGAGTGTCCAGGGACTCAGGACACCCCCAGAGGGCCTGGCCCTTGCCCACATGCTGCCCACACAGAGCTGTCCACCGTCTCGGGTCTCACTCCTCCCGGGGCCACAAGGGGCGGTGGGCAGGGCAGAGGCTGTCTCCCTGGGGGCCCCAACACTCCAGCCCGGAGACTCCCCGGCCGCGGGGGTGCTGGTGTCCAAACCTCCTTTCTCTTCTCCTGGTACCCCCTTTCTCCTGCCCCACAGCCTGGGCCAGCTGGAGTCCTCCCCGAAGTTGTCGGCTCTACCTGGGGCCAGGAGGGGGGCTGGGCGGGTCCCCAGCCCTGGCCCAGCAGAGGAGGCCGGGTCCTGGGGCAGCCCGCTCCTGCAGAGAGGGTCCTGGCTGAGCTCCGGCCCCGGGGCACCAGGCAGCGCCTGCGGGGTCTCTCCCTGCGGTAACCTGAGCAGGTACTTGGGGGGGAAGGTGGTGTCTGAAGGCTGGGCAGGCAGGGAGGTGGTCCCCCCGGGGGCTCCAGCTGCAGGACCACACATAGGCGCCTCGTGCCCGGGCCCCGCCGGTTGCAGGGCCACCGAGGGCGCAGAGAAAGATGTACCGGAGGCCCCCCTGCCGTCGGCACTCGTGTGCAGCCTGTCCCCAGAGTCACTGTCCTGGTTCAAGGAGGGTGGGGAGCTGTCCTGCGCTGGGCCCCCGGGGGCCTGGTCTCTCACTCCCAGAGACCCCAGCTGCTCTGGGCAGCTCAGCTGCTCCACCCGCAGCTTCTTCCTCTCCGAGGGCAGCTTGTCCCCTGCAGGCTGGGGCTCCCCAGAGCTCCCGCTGGGCCGTGTCGGGACCGCGAGGGCCTGCTGCCAGGGCCCCTGGGTGTCCCCGCCACTCCGGGGGCCTCCTTCCAGCTTGGGGTCTGGCAAAACCAGCCTGGGAGCCTCCAGGTCCCCACCTTTGAGGGGACCAGGGACGGGGGGCAGCTGACACCCCAGCTCCGGCCTCCCGTTTGGAGGAAGCACAAGGCTCGTGCTGCCCGCACACCGGGGTTCTCGGCTGCTGAGGGCGGGAGGTGACGGGGCCCTGCCCGCCCCCGGCTCTTCACTGCCTCTTGCTCTGGCCACTGGCTCCCTCTGCTTGGGGGGCTTGGTCACCAAGAAGCCTCCTGCGGCTGGTGGACTTTCCCCAGGCCCTGGCCTGGCCCCCACAGAAGTGTCCCCACAAGCAGGGGTCCTCCCATCCTGAGAAGGGGCTGCGCCCTCGCCCCCCACCGCCTCCTCCAGCACCGGCAGGTCCGGCTCTGCGCCCCAGCCCGCGCCCGCCTCCCTGGGCCTCCTGCCTCGCGGGCGGCCGGCGCTCTTCTGGTAGATCCTCTGGAACGTCTCGCAGCCGTACACCTGCCACTTCTCCTGGGAGAACGGCCTGGGCTTCCTCTGGCTGGGCCTCCTCGCGGCCGCCTTGCCCTTGCCCGCCGGCCCCTCCCCGGCTGCAGCTCGCTTTCCATCCCGGTCCTCTGTGGGGGCCTCGGCGTCCCCAGTGGCAGGACACGGCAGGTCCTCCACCGCAGCCTGTCTGACCAGGGCCCGGGGGTGGCTGCCGGGGGCCTCCCCGAGTCGGGCGGGGACAGACCTGGGGCTCAGAGGCCTCCGCCTCCCAGGACGGGTGTCCTGGGGGTCCAGCAGCTCCTGCCACCTCCTGGTGCCCTCGACGAAGGGCAGCGAGTGGCTCCTGGTGACGGGGACGCATTCCACGGTGGTGGAGAGCTGAGTGGGGACAGAGTGGAAGAGGAGGGGCCGCGCCCTGTCAGAGGCCACGCAGGTGGAGCGGGCGGGGCAGAGGGGCCCGTGCCTCCTGCGTCCCGGCCCCAGTGCCCGGATCTCGAAGTGGAAGGAGTCCTTGTAGGTGTAGGGCACGGGCAGGTCGATGCTGCCCTGCTTGGACAGGACGGTCTTGCGGGGCCGCACGTGGTCCAGCTGGGGATCGTCCACCACGGCCTGGTTGTGGGAGATGAGCCGGGCGATGCGTTCCTCCAGCTGCCGCTTCTCCAGCTCCAGGCTGGGCTCCTGCCCTCCCGGCTCAGCCCTGGCCCCCCCAGGCCGTGGGGCGCCCTCCCTCTCGGACTCCACACTGTGATCCGACAGGCTGTGTGGGGGGCTGCCTGGGGCCGGCGGCTGCTCCGAGCTGTCCGAGCGGGACAGGTAGCCCGAGTCGGTGCTCTCGCACTTCCTCAGCCGGCTCTCCCAGGCCCGGGTGTCCTGCAGGGAGCACGCCCTGCCCGCTATCGGAGACTTCTGCTCTGGCAGCTTGCGCCCACGCTGAGAGCTGGCCAGGGGGATCCCAACGGGAGCTGCGTGCGTAGCGTCCAGAGGGGCCTCTCTGTCAGCCAGTGTGGACGCTGGACAGAAAAGAGCTTCCGCCTTCAGATCTAGGTTCTTGGCAATTGGGAGCGGATGCATGGGGGGCACCAGGCAGTGCCCGGAACCCTGGACACCTGGAGAAAGGGGTCTCTCTGATCGAGCCCCATCACCCCCACCGACGCTCCCGCCGTCCCCCCTGCCAGCTGCTGCGGGGGTCTCCGCAGCCTTGTCGCCCTCCTCCAGGAGGCTGCCCCCGGCACCGTCGGAGCCCACAGACAGCCGGGAGTTGTTGAGGTGGGTCTGGGTGCGCCTGTGCTTGTACAGGTTGCTCTGGGTCTTGAAGGCGATGCCGCAGGTGGCGCACGGGAAGGGCCTCTCTCCGGTGTGGGACCGAACGTGCTTCTCCAGCACACTGGGTTTCAGGCAGTCCCGGCCGCAGTGTGGGCACAGGTACTTGCCCGCTTTACGCGCCTTCCCCGGACTGCCCAGCGTGGGCCCCGGGGACAGGACAGGGAGCGTGCCCACGATGTTCACGGTGACCGTTGGGGTCACCGGCTTCCCGACCTGGGCAGGGCCAGGGCCTTCAGGCTGCAGCAGGGGGCTGAGGATGAAGGGTACGCTGCCCCCGTCCACACCGCCCGTCACCAGGGGGGCACGTGGCTGGAGACCCCCGGGAGGCACTGTGTGGTACAGTGGGATGGGCAGCGCCTTCAGGAACACCGTGGGGGCCAGGCTCTGCTCTGGCGGCAGAATGATGGGGCCCAGAGTCAGGTGTGGCGAGGCCTGCTGACCCGGGGCCCCTGGAGTCCCAGGGGCAAGAGCTGGCTGCTCCCTGGCAGGTGAGGCGGGGCAGTTGAGTTCTGGCACCTCCATCCCACATCGTCTGTGTGGCCCAGGATGCTAGGTAACCTGCAGGCAAAACCAGACTTTACCATGGGCACCTGTCTTTCATCACACGCACGCTCTCCCCTGCCGCCCACCGGGCATTCATCACCCACTGAAACCTGACAACAATCCCCCAAGGAAAGTACTCGTATCCCCACATCAGGAAAGGGGAAACTGAGGCTCAGAGAATGGAGGTGACTTGCCACACAGCTTACATGGCAAAGGCAGTGGCATGTGGGAGCCAGCTCAGACCGGTTCACACTGGCTTGTGAGAGCTGATGGTTACGTTTTCAGGAATTTTGCAAGCCAGTTGTTAAACATGGCCATAATTAAAAGCTATGTTATATAAACTTGCAATTAAATAACATATTAAAAAGGTACTACAACTGGATGTCACATGCAGAAGAATGAAGTTAAACCCCTACCTCACACCATATACAAAAATGAACTCAAACTGTATCACAGACCTAAATGTAAGAGCTAAAACTATAAAACTCTTAGAAGAAAACAAAGGAGTAAATGTTCATGAATTTGGGTTTTGCAACGAATTCTTAGATATGACACCAAAAGAATGAGCAATTCAAAAACAAAAGAAAGGTAAATTGGACTTCATCAAAATTAAAAGCTTTTGAGCATAAAGGGACACATCAAGGAAATGAAAAGACAAAGGACTCTTACAACTCAACAACAACAAAATAAACAACTTGATTTAAAACTGAGCAAAGGACTTGAATAGACATTTCTCCAAGGAAGATACACAAATGGCCCAAGTACATGTAAAGATGCTCAATATCATGAGTCATTAGAAAAATGTGAGTCAAAAATGCCATGAGATATGACTCTACACCAGCTAGTATGGATATAGTAATAATAATAATAACCTGGAAATAACAAGTGCTGATGAGGATGTGGAGAAATTGGAACCCTTCTGCACCGCTAGCGGGAATGTAAAATGGTGCAGCCACATGGAGAACAATTTGGCAGCTCCCTAAAAAGTTAAATATAGAACTACTACCTGACCCAGCAATCCCACTTCTGGGGATATACCCAAAAGAATTGAAAATAGGTATTCAAATACAAACCTGCAGACTAGCATAACTGGAAATAGCCAAAAGTTGAAATCAACCCAGATATCCATCCACTGATGGATAAATAAACAAAGTACATTATACCCATATAGTGGGATATTATTCAGCTATAAAAAGAGAATAAACCTTAAAAACATGCTACAATATGGATGAGCCTTGAAAACATTATGCTGAGTTCAAAAAGCCAGACTCCAGAGGTCGCATATGTATAATTCCACTTATCTGGAAAACCCAAAATATATAGACACACACACACACACACACACACACAAACAAACAAACAAAAAAAACAGGTTATGGCGATTGCCAGGGGTGGAAGGAGAATGAGGAATGGAGAATGAGG
>NW_005871551.1:334650-359575 GCF_000147115.1 Myotis lucifugus | reverse complement strand
GGGGTGGCACAGATCAGATCGAGGGGGAGTCGCCCAGATCGGGGGGGGTGGCACAGATCGAGGGGGGGTGGCACAGATCGAGGGGGGGTGGCACAGATCGAGGGGGTGGTGGCACGTGTGAATGCACTGCCCTGATTGTACACTTTACAGAGCTAAAATGCCAAATTTAATGTTATGTAAATTTTACCTCAGCAATAGGTTACTAAACACTCAAAGCTCATCGCTTACTAATTATTTTATTACATCTTGCCATTCTCAATGCTCTTGAGGTTACTTACATTGATTGTATCATTATAATGGAAATGCCATCTAATGGTGTGGTACCTCTCCCCAGCTTTGGATTCTGTAATGTTATGTTCATAGCCTGGAACTGGCCATGGGGGGAGCATTTACACCACAGTAATGGGCAGGTGCCACGTGAATCTTCTTTTTCTTTTATCCTGAGACCATCTCTCCCATTCTCTGTTCCTCACAAACTCATCTAACATTATAGATCTCACAGTAACATGCCACCTGCCAGAGAGAGAAAGAGAGAGAGAGAGAGAGAGAGAGACCTTATACTTTTTAAAGGAAAGATTTGAAGACACATCTTTAGAGATTAGTAGGTGGCTACTAGAATTCTTCAGCGCTGACATAGTGGAAGACTATGTCTGACCTCACGGTGCTGCATCCTGAGGAATTTCACGATGCTCCCCAAGACCACTGACCTGAGTTCTGACCCTCATTGCCCCCCTTGCTGGGGATCCCCTGGGCCCAGTTCCCTTGGCTCTGAGAGCAAGTCACTTGGCAGAGCTCCTGGAGGACCAGGTGAAATGATGCCTGTGACAACACCGAGCGCAGTGCCAGGCATGAAGCAAGAGCTTGACTCACTTGAGTTTTCAAAGATCCTCCATAATCTTTTGAACTATTAATGTGCGATTCCCCCCCCCGCCCAGCATGCCTCCGACCCCCTTGCTCTTCCCCCAGAAGTCAGTGCAGCAGGCTCCCTTAGGGCTCTGGGAAGGGGTGCTGTCTCAGGTTGGGTTCCCAAGTAAAGGGTGTCATTACCAGGACCTTATTTGGGAGGTGACCCCAGGAAACAGCTGCAGGGGGTGGGAAAGTGGGGTGACGGAGCTGTGAAGCAAGTCCCACCGTGGCAGCTGGAGCTTCATGGGGGTTCACGCCGAGATCGTGCAGACACACATCTCAGTTACCCCACCCATGGCGGGTGGAGCCAGCACGCTTTGAGGGCCACTGCTCGCAGGTCCAGCTGGCCGAGTGGACACACCACGCCAGCCTGGTGGCCCCAGAAAGCCGCATGCTGCTCGCAGCGGGCTCCAGATGGTCTGTGCAGAGAGAGATCGATGGCCAGGGCTTCTGCTGAGCTGCTGTGGCAGAAACGGGGTAGAGCCTTCTGGATCCCAGAGCCTAAACCCCAGAGGAGATCGGAGGGCAAGCAGTTCTCCCGTCCTCGGGAGCAGGGGAGGCGGACGGTCGGACGGGAGGGAAAGGACCCTCAACTTCTGCTTCAGTGGGGAGTTGGGTACAGGGGTGACCAGGACCCTGTTCCCGGGGCAACTGGGGAGGCCCCCGGCCACAGAGCAGCCACAGCCACAGCACGTGTCCCACTGGGAGGGACGGACGGTCTCGCACCCCAGCATGACCTCCACGGCTGGGACCAGGGAAAGGGTCGGACAGAGAGCGACCAGCTCGTGGGGACCTCGGTGCGGGCCTGCATGAGGTGCTGAGGCCTGAGCCCACGGTCCCCGAATGAGCCCAGCCTTAGGGGGCGGGCGGAGAGAAACCCAGACTGACTGCCTGGGGCGGGGGGAGATGGGGCTTGAAAACAGTCATTGCAGGAGAGGCGCGCGGAGCTGACACACTGTCACGGCTGTGGTTTGTTCCCTGCAGCCCGCTCTGTGCTCACAGCAAAAGCCACGTCTCTTGGTCACAGCTGATCCCTGGGGCAGGGCAACGTGCCCGCTAACACCTCCTCCCGGGAGAGGGCACTTTTCTCAGGAAACTCAACCGGCCGCTGCCCTGTTTTTCTCTCTGAATCAAGGAGGTGGCCGATGGGAGCACCCGCATTGCACGGAGGGGGAAACGAGGGACTGGGCTGGGAAGGCGGGAACCAGAGAAGACCACCTGGTCAGCTGGACTCACTGTCCAGTGCTCCCCCTTGCCATCCTCAGGGGCCACAACGCGGGGACTCGATGGGCCCCTCGCTTCCTCCATGTCCCCTCCCCGCCCACCAGCCATCTTCATCGCGCCAGTGCACAGCTGCTCACAGAGAAGCAGGAGAAACCCGAGGGACAGAGCGAGCATTCCCAAGGCCCCCATTTTTTTAAAAAGCAAATCACGGGCTTGGGCAAAGAAATAGTTTCCAAAATTCACTGTTGGGGTCCTGACGCCGGTGGCCTCTGGGAAATGCTATCAATGTATTAAACAGACAGACTTTCTCAGGAAGAACGCAGGGGCTGAAATGCTTCAGGGACAAGTCCCCGGCCTCAGCCCGCCCTGCACGCTGACGCCTTGCACCCGGGGACTGGGGCTGTCTCACTGACACACTGTCACTCCAGAAGCCTGTGCACAGCCGTGTGCGTGTGCGTGTGCGTGTGCTCGGGGCCACTCACTGCACACGGCTAAAGTGGCACATCTTACGTTCGGTATACTTCACAACTTTTAAAAAGTGAAAAGATGCCCTGGCCGGTGTTGCTAAGTGGTTAGAGTGTCAGCCCACGCACCAGAGGGTCCCGGGTTCAATTCCTGGTCAAGGGCATGTACCCCGGTTGCGAGTTCACTCCCAGTCCTGATTGGGGCGCGGGAGGCAACCAATCTATGTGATCTCTATGTGATCGCGGACATCAATGTTTCTCTCTCTCTCCTTCCTTCTCTCTCCCCCTCTCCTCACTTTCTAAAAAACCATCTCGTGAGGATTTAAAAAGAAAAAAAGATACCATTACCCAATGAGCTGAAAACTTACATTCATAACAAAGCCCTGCACACAGATGTTTACGGCAGTTTGTTCACGATTGCCAAGCCCTGGGAGCAACCAGACCTCCTTCTGTAGGTGGTGGGTAAACTGTGTTCCATCCAGACAATGGAATATCATTCAGCGCCTAAAAGAAATGAGCTATCACGCCATGAAAAAGCATGGAGGAAACTTAAACGCATGCCGCTAAGTGAAAAAGTCAACCCGAGAGGCTACATACTGTGTGATTCCAACCCTCTGACATTCTGGAAAAGACAAAACTGTGGTGACAGTAGAAAGACCAGTGGTTGTCGAGGGTCAGAGGGGAGGGGGGTGAGCAGGCGGAGCACAGCAATGCTCAGGGAGTGAACTGCTGTGTGGGGGACCATAACGACGGGCCCAGAGGATATGCAACACCCAGCGTGAACCCTGGTGTAAACTACCCACCTCAGTTAATACTAATGTGTAATCGTGGCTCGTCAATTGCAGTAAAAGTACCACACGAATGCAGCCTGCTAATAATAGAGGAAACTGTACGGGGGAGAGGGTGGGTGGTATTTGGGGATTCTACCTTCCCCTCATTCTTCTATAAACCTAAAACGGCTCTAAAAATTAAGTCTATTAATTTAAAAAAAATTTTAATCAAAACAATTTTAAAAAGACATTTGAAAAGATGTTTATCCTCACTGGCCAAGAAATGTGAGGTACATACCTCAGTGTAATAACTGCAGAAGAAAGGGGGAGGACTATGTCATTACCAAAAAGAGAAGATTGTCATTTTTTTTCTAAGAACCATTACAATAAATATATAACTATGAATCTTTTAAAATGTGTATCTATGGACCCCTCATATGTTCTTGCACAGAGTGGGATGGCTCCATATTTGGGGGACTGCACCTCTAAGTTAAGATCTTGACCTGGGACACCTTCTGGCTAGCCCCTCCAGAGAGAGCGGACCTTCTTCCCTCCTCCTGGGCCCCCGAGGTTGCAGCACGGGCTCCCCAGTCCTCTGGTGTCCACTCCGGCCAGTCAGAGCGGGAAGGGAAAAAGGTCGGCCAGGCCTGGCCCCTCTACTGAAGGCCACACTTTTCCCAGGTGGCATCTCCAGGTCCTGCCCCTGGCCTCTGGGGCAGCACTGCCAGTCTTCACCCCTCATTAACCTCCAACTGCCTGCTCACCTATGCATCTGGGCCCGCCAGGACCCAAAAGAAACGACAACTTAAATGATGTGTGTGGGTGAGTTTCCCCAGAGAGCCAGGGCGTCTCTGAGTTTTGACAGGTCCTAGGGTGATCGAGAAGGGTGCCCGGATGGGGCTGCCTCGGTCGGAGGGAGCATCCCCTCCCCCAAACCTGGGTCCCTTCCCCAAGCTGCTCTAGACACACAATGGCTCTCGCCATGACTTCACCCAATTTCATTCCGCTGGGTGACAAAGCACATTCTGCTTAAACACATCAAGATAAGTGAGCCAGGATGGAGTTTATCCTCAAAAACCCTGGGCACGGGGGCTTGTCTAGGAACAGGTCCCTTCACTGCCTGACTTTCATAAACGAATGATGTGGTTTCCCTGCAGGTGGCCCAGAGGGTTCAGATGTTTGCAGGGAAAAGGCTGATGTCAGGGAGGCTTTGGCGGGACAGGCTGACCCTGGCCAGCCGTCCTGGAGACCTGGGGGTGCCTTGAGGGGAGACCCCAGGGTTCTAGCTTTAGTTTGCACTAACCTCACTGAGTGGCTTCTGCAAGTCCCTCTAAGTCAGGACTCTCCCTTGTGAAATGAGGATGAAGGCGGAGGATTAAGCAGATTCCATCTAGCAGCACTTATCGCGGCCTCAGTGCAGAATGGGGGCAATCGCTGAGAGATTAATGCGCTTTTCTCTCTTCCTTTTCCAAGTCAATCACTTACCTTGGGCAGCCCGAGGTGTCAGTCTGCCTAAAGGGAGATGAGGACTTTTACAGATTTTAGCTGATGTAGCGGAGCCTTCTACGGTGCCTGCTCTGTGCTGGCTACTGGTCCAAGCATTTTAACTGTCCCTGGTCACCTGACCCACATAACAGCCCATCAGGAAGGCGCTGGAGGGTCCCAGGGAGGGGAACGAGGCGCAGACAGGTGGAGAGATTTGCCCAAAGTCAAGTGGTTGGGATGTGTAGTCCCTCAAGAAGGAAGACAGACAGAACAAGGTGGGACTTGGCCCTCAGCCTGCAAACGAGGCTTTCTGGTCAGACAATAATCTTGAGAACAGATACTGATATTGAGGGAAAGGTTTTCCAAAATCACCTTCTCTCTTTGTTTTATTGTTTTGAGCTCCAAGGCAGAAGGATTTGTACCTGGAGTCAGGTGGCCCTGATCCAATGACCGGTGTCCTTGTAAGAAGACAGAGGATTCAGAGGTGACCATGGAGGCAGAGACTGCGGCGACGAAGCCACAAGCCACGGAATAGCTGGAGCGACAGAAGCTGGAAGAGGCAGGAGGGCGCCTCCCCTGGGGCCTCCCGAGGGCCATGGCCTGGCCCACACTTGATTTTGGACTTCTGGCTCCAGGCTTGCGCCCATCAATCTGTAGTCTGAAGACATTCCATTCCCCACGTGCGTGGACCACACTGCTCCTGTCTTTGAAGCCTGAGACACCCCCAAAGGCCCATACAGCGGAGTCGCTGCACATATGCAGTGGCTTGAATTCAGCCTCACAGTTCAGGCAAAAAAGAAACTGATGCCAACCACTTGGCACTGCCCCAGCCGTCAAGTCAACAAGCAAGTGCCCAGCAAACAGGAGAAGACCCGAGGCCCTGGAGGCTGAGCCCCCTCGGCCTCCCCACCATGAGCCTCTCACTGGTGAGCACGTGTCAGTGTCTGGGGTATAAGGTGCACCGAACACACAGCCCCCTCCTGCCTTGTTGATTAAACAAGGCAATACAACAAGTTTCAGCACCCAAGGGGAGACTAGCTGAGTTGGAGGTGCTGAGAAGCACGGTTAGAGGCTGCATAAAACGGCCTCGACCCTGTACAGCCCTGTCTCCACAGCCTGTGCAGGGGACTTAGCTGCTCTTTCCGTCAAGAGAGTGAGACTTTGTCTCCATCCCCTTACTCTGGGGAAGAGGGTGCCACTGGTGATGGTCAGCTGGTTCCAAGACTAGGGCTGGAGAACCTGCATGTTTTGCTCTGCCTGTGCCATGAGAATGTGCCCGAGCTAGCCGCCTGGAGGAAGAGAGACCAGTGGAGCCGAGACAGGCCATCCCAGGGGCTGGCCCTCCAGCCTGTCCAGTCCCCAGCAGACCCGGCTGCCGCCCACAGACACATATGCAAGCCCAGCCAAGATCAGAAAAACCACTCAGCTGAGCCCAGCCTGAAACACCTCCCCATAGAATTGCAAGCTAAATAAATGGCATCATTTTAATCCTCTGTTTGGGCTGTTAGAGAGCAAGAGCTAACTGAACAAACAGTATGACTTCAGCACGGTGCCTGACTAAACAATTTTAAGGGTAATTTTGACCAGTGGTGATTTTTACCCGACCACATCCCTCAACTCTGTGAGTCCACCGATAACCCACTTTTCTCAGAGGACAGACCTGGGACAGATAAATGCCATAGCATTGAAGGGGTCATTATTGATTAACCCCCTGTACATGGCATTGTACTTGGCATTTTCTTCAAATAGCACAGGGTCCTGACACACCTTGGATCTGAGTTTCCTCAGATTCCCTTCTTCAGCACCGGTCACCCTTCCAGCCCAGCCCGGTGCTGATACGGTACAACCTCTGTGTCCTCCCATTTTTACCCTCTTTTCTCACCCATTTGTTTAAAGAGCCTGGGTTGCCCATAAATTTGCATTTTAACATGTAACAAGATGATCTTCCTCCACTTCTTGGGGCACTCAGCTCAAGAACTTGCAGATATTTTGACATTCATTTTAGATCCAAGATATTTCCTGGAATGCAAACTAACTAGCTGGGAGACAGGTGACAGGTCACACGGCAGAGCTGTTACCTTGGCGCCAAAGGCATGGAGTGGCTGCCACTGGCTGGATACCGGAGAGAAGGACGGGGATGGACACTCACATTAACACACACTAGGTTTATGGAGTCAAATAATTCAAACAGAAAATGGTTTGACGACCTCTCCAGTGCGACATTAAATGGAGCACACGACAACGCCAGGTGAGTGTGCCCTGTTGGAAACTGATCTTTGCACCCATTCAGAGGTTCACGGAGCCCCTCCCCAGGGCCAGGTGCTGTGTTCTGTGTTTGTCTCCTGCAGGTGCACCAGGAAGCAAAGGTTATGGAGCTTATATTCTAGTTAGGAAGACAGATAAGGACGTTTTTTGTAAAAGTCAATTATATAATGTATCAGAGAATAGTGTTATGGGGGAAAGAGGGCACGGTGAGGAAGGATAGGAGTGTGGGGAGGGGCAGCAGGGAAGGGGGCTGCCATGGTAAACAGGACGGGCAGGCAACCCTCACTGCGAAGGGGATGTCTGAACACACACAGGCGGCTGGTGAGGGAGTGGTGCGGGAACAGCAGGAATGTGCCTGGAGTGCTGCGGGCAGGGCACACTCACTGTAGCGGATGCCTTCACAGACCCAGCTGCCCAACAGTGCTTTGTGATTCTTTCTGGGAAAATCTGCATTTCCCTCAGCCTTTCCTTCTTCAACTGCACAACGGGGAGGGGCGGGGGGGGGGATTGGGGAAGGTCTGGGTACTGGGTACGAAAAGCCCTGAGATTGTAGCTAGGGGGCACGGTTCTCAGTTAAGTGACAAGGATCCCCGCTGTGACCAGCACTCTCCCCCATGGCATCTGGCTTTTTTGTTGGCTGGAAGACAAGGCCAACACAAAGGTGAGAATGATCACCCGGGACCACCCGCTTTCTCTGGGGAACACGGCTTTGAAGGTGACCTCTGCTCACCATGATGCATCCCAAGAACAGCTCTTTCCACTGCGGGTCTGACCACACAGGTTTACTGTGACCCCTTGCAGCTCAGAACACATGAAACACAACGGCACGCAACACCACAACTCCTGGTGGCCCGGCAGGCGCTAAACAGATTCGTTTGTTTATGAAGTGAAATCACATAATTCGGAATATTGTGTTGGTGATGGTTATTGTTTTCTATAATTACATTAATTGGCCAGGAAAATAGCAAACAGATGCCAGGCAGAATTCAAGGGTCCCAAGCACTGATGGGGTTCTGAAGGTTGCAAGAGTAAGCCCTTGCCCTAGCTGGTTTGGCTCAGTGGATAGAACGTCGACCTGTGGACTCAAAGGTCCCAGGTTCGATTCTGGTCAAGGGCATGTACCTTGGTTGTGGGCACATACCCAGTAGGGAGTGTGCAGGAGGCAGCTGATTGATGTTTCTCTCTCATCGGTGTTCCTAACTCTCTATCCCTCTCCCTTCCTCTCTGTAAAAAATCAATAAAATATATTTTAAAAAAGAAAAAAAAGAGTAAGCCCTGCACATTGAACTGTGCACTTGGAAACAGCACATGGGCAGGCATTGTGCATGCTCACATAGCACGCGCACCACACGCATGGCCCAGGTTGACCTTGGAGGGGCCTGCAGGTTTTACCCCTGGGTGTTGTTTTGTTGTTTTTAATATTTTTAATTTATTTCTCAATTACCAGGGGCACATGGTAACGAGGGCCTGCAAAGATGATCTTTTGACTGCAAATACTTACCAAGAGATCACGCTCCTGGAACTTCTCCAGAGTCAGCAGTACCATCCTGCCTAGAGTTTTGTGTTTTTAATTAAGGAACAGCTTACATACCATGCTATTCACCTTTTTAGGGTACAGTTGTAAGAAGTTTGATATGCAGACACAGCTGCCTAACCACCAACAGAATCTAGCTGCAGAAGGACCTCCCTGTACTGCCAAGGTGCCCCTTCCCTCTTTTGGTCAGCCCCTTCCTCCACCCAAGCCCCTGGCAACCACAGATCCATTCTGTGCCTGTTGCTTCGCCTTTTCCAGAATGCCATGTAAATGGAGCCGTTGCCTGAATTGCTTTTTCAGTCTGGCTTCTTTTGCTTAGCATGATGCCTTTGAGATCCATCCACGTCGTTGCGTTTCAGCAGGTCCCTCCTTTTCCTGCTGAGCAGTATTCCAGTGTGTGAGTGAGCCAATAGTGAGCAGCTGGGTAGTATCTGAGGAGGCCTGGCAGGGAGTCAGGACAGTCACCAGCATGCAACAGCAGTGAAACCTCTCTTGCTCATGTTGTCAGTGGAAACCACATAGGGAACAATACCAAGTCATCCTGTCTCCAAGGCACTCCCTTCTCCCAGGGAGAGACCAGTGGTGGCCTCAGGGAGCCAGAACTACCATCCTCACCCAGCAGTAACGAGGAGCTCCCCTGGGGATCAACAGAGACGAGGTGGGTGACCTGGGCTTCTATCTACCCTCTTCTTTTGCTGAGTAGCATCAAAGAAAGCCAGCTAAAGCAGAAGGTTTAATAATCCGGACTCTCATAACATAATACCCAAAATGTCCAAATTGTTATCAAAACCCACTTATACCAACACTAAGATGCAAGAGATGTTGGAGTTATCTAACAAAGATTTTAAAGCAGAGATCATAAAAATGTTTCAAGGGACCCTTACACATATGCTTGAAATAAAAACCAGACAGTCTCAGCAAAGAAGTAGAAAATAATAAAGCAACCAAGTGTAAATTTTAGAACTGAAAAATATCACAACCAAATTTTTGAAAACTCAATGCATTGGCTTAAAAGCAGAATGGAGATAGTGGGGGTAGAGAATTAGAGAATTTGAAGTTGAGACTATAGAAATTTCCCAATCTGAATGACTGAAAGGAAATAGGTTTAAAAAATAGAGCCTCAGAGACCTGTGGGACTAACAAAAGGTATCACATTCATGAAATCAAGAGTCCCCAAAGGAGAGGAGAGGGAGGACTGAGCTAAACCAGTCAAAGAAATCAAGAGTGAAAACTTTAGTTTAGCAAAAGACATAAATCTATGTATTTGGGAGGCTAGTGAACCCCAAATAGAATAAACCCAAAGAAATCCTCACCAAAACACATCAGAGCCAAATTTCTGAACTATAAAGACCAAAAAAAAAAAATCTTGAAAGCAGGGAAAAAGAAATGACACATTACCTGTAGGAGAAATCAAATTCTAATGACAGCAGGCTTCTCATCAGAAACTCAGAGGCCAGAAGGAAGTGGCAAAACATTTTTCAAGGGATGAAAGGAAAGAATTGTCAATGCCAGATTTCATATCCCACAGAAAGATCCTTCTTGAACAAGGGGGAAATCCAGACATTCTCACATAACAGAAAACAAAGAGAACTTGTCACCAGTAGACCTACACTAAAGGAACCACTGAAGAGATTTCTCTAAACAGAAAGAAATGAATAAAAGGACAGATGGAGCAACAAGCAAGAGAAAAGGACAGTGGAAAAAGTAAAAATATAGGCAGATGCAATATTTCCTTTGAAGTTTCCTAAATGACGTTTGATGGTTGAGACAAAACAACTGTCTGATATGGTTCTAAATGTATTTAGAAGAAATATTTCAGACAATTATATTTTGGGAGGGTACAGGGAGATAAAGTTTCTACATTTCACTCCACCTGGTATATAGTGACACCAATAGTGACACCAATAGACTGTGATGAATGCAGCCACATTGCCAACATGAGGCTATTCGACAGAGCCCGCCCAAACCACAGGCCACAGATGTGATCTCTGCAACCTCCCAGCCTCAGATTGGAGATGATGAGTCTGCAGCCTTCTTGACAGTGAAACTAGGGCCCTGTGCAGCCACCTGTGGCTGGAGTCTACATAGAGCGGCCCTCCCTCTGCAAGCCCTACTTCCTCTGCACAGCCCGTGAGCTCTGAAGGCCTCTGTCCCCACCAGGGCCCAGACTCCCAGTGCACACCCACATCTCCTGTTGTTCATCACCTGTTTCCTGCCCGCACTGCAGAGGGTCGCCTATTGTTTGCTCAGCAGTTCCAGACAAAGCTGTTCAAGTCTGGCTCATGGAACTAACTTCTCTTGTTCGAGGGCCAACCCACAACTTCTCCAGTGAGGTCTGAAACTCTTCCAAGTTTCTCCTCCCTCGGGTATTCACTCTCAATCGTAGGGTGCCACATAGACTTTCCTTCTATCTTGTGGTTACCCTTTTATTACAGTGAATCAGTGTAACTTACTGTGTGACTCCTATCTCCTGAGTAGATAAAGACTACTACAGAATTGGTACTGGGAGAGGTCCCCAGAGACAGAGCCCCAAAGATGGGATCTGGAGGGTCAATTGGTCATGCTCCTGAACTGGAGTGAAATTCTGAGCTCCTTGCCAGTGCAGTGGCATCACAAGTCAGCAAGCTATCATCTGTGCTTGACTGTGATTAGGTGCCAATAGGAGCACATGCCTTAGGAGCTCAAGTACTAGTAGCTCCCACTCTTGCCACCCGGCAGGGACAATGATTGTAAGGGCTGTACTGTGCGATGAATTTTTTAGTGCTCTGGAGCACTTACAGAGAGAAAGTGACCAGCTCAGATTCATTAACTCCCACCTTGAGTCACAGTCAGAGAGTCAGGTAGCCCAAACGGATCTCTTATTCCTTAGAGCCACATGACTGGCATTGCTGAAAATCAAACATGAAACTTAATGGTGCAGGTGGCTGGGTTCAAATAGCCATTGAATTCAGTCTCGCCATGTTTCCCATGTGTTAATTAGGGTCTTGAGCAAGAAATAGATCCTAAAACATGAAATAAAGGGTATCTTATTGGACCTAGAGACACTGGCATTGTTGACCTCAAAATCTTTTTGAGTCTCTCTTTCTAGCAGTAACAGCTTTCTCTCTGTCTGAGAAGACTGGTCTTCCTCAGCTTGGAAAACCTGTGACACCCTCACTTGGGGTTGATGCTTTGAAAGGGGTTGTTCAGAACCAAGATGGTGGCATAGGTAAACACCAGCACTCACTGCCTCCCACAACCACATCAAAATTACATCTAAAATACAGAACAACCACCATTGATAACCACCTGAAATTTGGCTGAATGGAAGTCCTACAACTAGAGAAGTAAAGAGGAAAGCACATTGAGACTGGTAGGAGAGGTGGAGGTGCAGAGCAGGCTGGTCTGACAGCCGTGTGTGGCATTTTTTAATTGGGAGGGTTATCTCATTGGGGAGCCCTCCTGTGAGGAGCAAGGGGTCCCAGCCCCACACCAGACCCCTAGTCCAGGGCTGGGAAGAAAAGTCCCCATAACTTTGGACTATAAAAACCAGCGAGCATTGTGACTGAGTGACATGGAGGCTACTGAAGACCCACGCAGTTCCTCTTAAAGGGCTGGAATATTGACTTACCTGGATTCAATTTCTCTGGGTTCCAGCGCTGGGGCAGCAGCTTAAAGGAACCTGGGACATTTGGGGTGGAACTGGATTGTCCGGCATCAGGGTAAGATCTCAGGGGCAGTTTTCTCCCTGACAGAGGTGCTCTCAGGCATGATTGCTCCTGTGCTGAGACTGCCCCTGTCACAGAACCCCATCCAATTTATAGCCCCACCCATGCTGTTTGCAGTGGCTTTTCCATATGAATGGCCTGTCGTGGCTCAGGCTTCAGACTTTCCTAAAATCTCTCAAACAAGCAGCAGCTGGTATCAGTATTACCCATACCTATCAGTAAGAGGCCCCAAACCTGGCATTAGTCCCAGCTGCCTTGCTTCACAGCTTGGCCTTGCCTAGGCACTTCTAAGCCCAATACAAGTGGTAGCCATCCACAGATCACTCAGTAGCTCCTAGTAGTGGTTGGTCCCAGGCAGAGCACAGGCAGTGGCTGACTTTGCACTTCCTGGAAGGCCCCAGAGCCAGTATAACTGGTGGACAGCCTCAGACCATACCAGATTACAACTCTACACATCCACAAGTGACACACTCAAGGGGAAGACTCAGTGAGCACCAAAGCCCCACTGAAGCAAGGCCTGCTCCATAGAGGTGTCTCCTGCACAGCAGCTTTTCCATTGTAGTCGCAACTGTTTCTTATAACCAATTGGCTTGGAGGTCAATTCCTCCCAGTGATGCCAACAACAATCAAGGCTCAACTGCAACAAGATTGTGCACATAGCCCACACAGGGGCACACCTAGAATACCCAGCTCAGGTGACTGGGGAGGTTGAGCCATTGGGCCCCACAGTACACCTACTACACAAGGTCACTCTACCAATTCCAGGAGACATATTAGCTCTACCTAATCATAGAAACAAACACAGGAAAGCAGCCAAAATGTAAAGAAACATGTCAGAAGTGAAAGAACAGAAGAAATCTACAGGGGGAAAAAAACTAAATGAAATGGAAGCAAGCAAACTACAGATGCAGAGTTCAAAACAATAGTTTTAAGGTTGCTCAAGGACTTTCAAAGATCTTAGTGAGAATTTAGAATTTCAAGAACCTTAGTGAGAACATCAAAGACATAAAAAAGGACCAGTCAGAAATTAAGCATACACTAACTGAAATAAAGAATCATTTATAAGTATTCAACAGTAGAGTAGAGGATGCTGGGAATCAAATCAATGATTTGAAATATAAGGCAGCAAAAATCACCCAATCAGAAAAGAAAAAAGAATTCAAAAATATGAAGAAAGTGTAAGGAGCCTCTGGGATAACTTCAAGCGTACCAACATTCACATTATGGGGGTGCCAGAAGAAAGAAAGCCAGATGTTAAAAACTTGTTTGAAGAAATAATGACAGAAAACTTCCTCTACCTGAAATAGATAGACTTACAAGTTCAGGAAGTGCAGAGAGTCCCAAACAAGAAAAACCCAAAGAGGCCCACACCAAGACACATCATAATAAAAATGCCAAGGATTAAAGACAAAGAGAGAATGTTGAAAGCAGCAAGAGAAAAGCAGTTAGTTACCTACAAGGGAGCACCCATATGACTGTCAGCTGATTTCTCAACAGAAGCTTTGTAGACCAGAAGGGAGTGGCAAAGCATATTCAAAATAATGAATAGCAAAAACCTACAACCAAGATTACTTTGCCTAGCAATGCTATCATTTAGATATGAAGATCAGATAAAGAGCTTCACAGACAAGAAAAGGGTATTCTTTAAGAAGAATATTCTTTAAGAAGGGTATTCGTTAAGAAGAGGAAGAGGAGGAGGGGGAGGAGAAGTCGGAAGAGGAGGAGAGAGGAGGAGGAGGTGGAGGAGGAGGAGGAGGAGAAGAAGAAGAAGAAGAAGAAGAAGAAGAAGAAGAAGAAGAAGAAGAAGAACAACAACAACAACAACAACAACAACAACAACAACAACAGAAAATAACACCAGCCATCTGGCCAAATTCATTGATAGCACCGTACTGACTAGAGATTCTCAATTTAATGTCTTAGTTGTAGAGCTGAATGTCGCTGTAACAGCTTACTTGGTTTGCTGACTGGATCTTGGACACAATGGTGACCTACATTTAGTGAGTCTGAGATGCCAAGGTTTCTCCGGCATCATGCAGATGAGGAGTCAGGTAAAGAGGAGCGCTGGACAGGAAGTAATGTGTGCAATCATCAAACCCACTGAGCCCCCAAACTCCAATCCTCAAAACGACCCAGAAGTCTCTCTTGTCACAGGACACTGAGCAATACATTAGGAGGGTCCTCAATTCCTGAACACCTGTGTGACTGCTCTTTCTCCAGTATAACTATAGGGATGCACCTTGGAGACAGGCTCCCTGATTCCGACAGGAAGATGGAATTCCAGAATAGCAGAGACCGAGGGGCTGCACTTGGTTGTCGAAGGAGGAGTGGGCAATAAGGATGTGCCCGTAGTCGGCTACTTTGGGTCTCAGAGCCTCTATTAGGTGCTGATGGATCAAGGTGTCCCTCACAGTGAAACAGGGGGTCAGCCTGCTAGGATGTCGCTTGATCTGCATTATGAGAAACACTCTAAGTGTGGTAGCCAGAGACCTGACAGAGTCACCAGGTTTCAGACCTGTCAGTCTGCAGGCCCAGAGGCCCCTGATGACAGGGAAGCCTGGTCCCCCGTAAAAGCACCCTGTACTATTGGGACAAAGACACTGTAATCCTCCTCCTCGCCTTCTCCAGAGACATCTATGGCCACAGATTCAAACTTTTCAGGGATAACTAGACACTCCAAGAGGTAAAGAACCCAGAGCCGCTGAGGTTCTGCTCTGAGGGCAAGCAAAGGATGGAATGGGAAGGTCATAGATACAAATGTCAACCCATGACCAAGTGCAGCAGGGAGGACAGGAGGAGCATGGCGTGCGACTGCTATGCACATGATATGAACGAGTTTATTTACATATACTAACAGCTCTCTACGTCTTTCTCCTTCATCCTTTAAAATTTTAAACATGAGTTATTGTAGGTTAATTTTACAATTTAGTCTTAAGGAAACAGAGATGTTGGAAGGACATTCCAGGAGGGAAGGACATTCCAGGAGGGAGAGGCTTCCTGTCATTTCCAGCAGGGGCCAGGGAGAGGGTCAAGAGGTATGGGTGTGAGGATATCTGCAGGAGCCAGCCTTGCCAAGAGCCCCAGATACACACCCCGTGCAACCTTGCAGCCTCAGCCTGGCGCTAACCTGTCTGCAGCCCCCGCACATGGAAACTAAAGCTCCTGCTCAGCCTGCATACAGCCTGCCTGTGGCCCAGAGGGTCCGCGTGGATGTGCAGCTCCTTCTGCAACCCCACACAGCCTGCGCACAGCCCACCTGTGGCCGGGTGTCCACAGAGAACCACTCCTCCTCCCCACGTGCAGCCAGTGAGCTCGGAGGCCTTTGTCCCCACTGGTGTGCAGACTCCCGATGCACACCCACATCTCCTGCTGTGACTGCATGCTTCCTGCCCACACTCCAAAGTCTACCCTACACGCCAGACACACTCCAGTCTTCTCCTCCAGCCAACTCCTCTGCTAGCTGGTGGCCAGACCACAGCTTCCCCAATGGAGTCTGAACCCCTTCCAAGTTCACCCTTCTCTCAATCCTAGGAATATATATATATAGATATATGTATATGCCCTTGTGTCTTACAGTCACTCTTCATAGAGTTAATAATTCTTATGTTCAATGTCTCTTGTTGAATCTATTATGTAGCTTCTACTTCCTAAATGGACACAGCTCGACTGCGATACTAAAATAGGTCACATTTCGGGCCATAAGACAAACCTGGGCAGATTTAAATTATAGAAATCATATAGCATGTGTTCTCTGACCACAATGGAATCCACCGGAAATCAACAACAGAAAGATAACAGGAAAATCTCTAAGCACCAGGCCACTAAGCAGCACTCTGCTGAATAACCCAGGGGTCAAAGAGGAAATGTCCATTGTGACCAAAACATACAATGAATGAATGAAAGTGAAGACACAACTGACCTGGTGCTTTAGTGGAACTTTATGGCCACAAGTGTTTGTATTAGAAAAGCGAGAGTCTCAAATAAATAATCTAAACTCCAACCTCAATAATCTGATCAAAAAAGCTTAATAAACCAGAAGAGAGCAGAAAGAAGGAAATAATGAAGAAGAGGGAAGAAATCAATGAAATTGCGACAGAAAAATAATACTCCATTTTTTAAAAAGCATGTTCTTTACTAAGATCAAAAAATTGATCTTTAGAATCTCCACAAAGATTGAAAAAGGGAAATGAGAAAAGATACAAATGTTCCTATCAGGATACAACTACAGGCCCTGCCGCTCTCAGAAGGACACGGCGGGAGTCCTGTGGCTAACTCCATTCACATAAATGCATTCACTTAGAGCAAATGGACCAACCCCTCGAAGAACACAAACTACCATAACTCACCAAATATGAAGTGGGTCATTTGAATAACACATAACTATTAAGTGGACAGAATTTGTCATTTTAAAACTCCTAAAAAGAAGTCTCCGGGTCCTGGTGGCTTCACTGAAGAATTCTACCTAATGTTTACAGAAGAATTAAAGCCAGTGTTACACAACCTTTTCCAGGAAATAGTAGAGGCGGGAAAACTTCCCAGTTAACTTTATGAAGCTAAGTATTGCCCTGACAGCAAAACCAGACAAAGACAGGACAGAAACAAACAAACAAAAACTACACAGCAATATTCCTCATGAATGTAGATGCGAAACCCTTCGCAAAATATTAGCATATACATTCTGCAACATTAAAAGAATCAGGCACCTTAACCCAAGGCCCCAGTGATGCGTGAATGGGATCCACCATGTGAACGGAGTAAATAAGAAAAGTCACAGGATTCTATCAATTGATGTAGAAAAGGCTTCAACAAAAGTCCACATTTATTCATGATAAAATCTCTCAGAAAACAGAAATGGAGAGAAAGCTTCTCAACTTGATGAAGAGCCTCTACACAGCACCCACAGTCAATGCCTCACTTAACGATGAAAAACGAAGAACCCCTCCTCCCGAAGAGGGGGAGCGAGGCAAAGATGTCACTCTTATTCAACATCAAACCGAAAATTCCAACCAGCGAGGTAAAGCAAGAAAAGAAATACAAGACCTACATGTAGGAAAGAAAGAAACGAAAGTGTCCCTGTTTTCAGATGGCATGATTGTCTGCCTAAAAAATCCCAAGAAATGGACAACAAAACCTTCTAGAACTCATGAGGAGCTCAGCAAAGTCGTCGGATACCAGAGCAACACAGACACATCAATTCTCCTCTATTGACTAGCGATGAACAATTGGAAACCAAAATTAAAAATACAATGCCATCTTGGCTGCCACGTGATTAGAGCGCTGGCCCATGCGCCGAAGGGCCTCGGGTTAGATTCCCGGTCAAGAGCACATACCTCAGTTGCAGGTTTGATCCCCAGGCCCTGGTCAGGGTGTGTGCACAAGGCAACCTCTCACACATCAATGTTTCTCTCTCTCTTTCTCTCTCCCCCTGCCCAGTCCTCCCTCCCTTCCACTCTTTCTAAAAAAATAATATCAATGGAAAAAAATATCCTCAAGTGAGGATTCCAAAAACAAAGTTTCTCTGTCCTGCCAAGGTAGCTCAGTGGTTGAGCATAGACCCATGAACCAGGAGATCACAGTTCAATTCCCGGTCAGCGCACATACCTGGATTTTGGGCTCGGTCCCCAGCATGGGGCATGGATGAGGCAGCCGATCGATAATTCTCTCTCATCATTAGTGTTTCTATCTCTCTCTCCCTCTCCCTTTCTTCTCTCTGAAATCAATAAAAACATATTTTAAAAATGTATATGTTAAAAACAAAATTAAACTAAAAAACAGACCCACACAAATATGCCCAACTAATTTTAAACAAAGCTACAAAAGCAATTGAGTAAGGAGAGTACAAACTTTTCAACAAATAGTGTTGGAGTAATTGACATCCATGGACAAAAAAAAATATTGCTCTCAACCTAAACTTCACACCTTACTTCTACAGAAATTAACTCAAAATGTAAAACATGCTTAAATGTAAAATTATAAGGCTCTAGGAAAAAATGTAGGATAAAATCTTCAGGATGTAGGACACAGGAAAGAGATCTTAGCCTTAACGCCAAAAGCATGAATCATATGGGGAAAATGGGGAAATTGGACCTCATCAAATTAAAGTATTTGTTCTATGAAAGTGTTGGCTTTTAGGAGGATGGAAACACCAGCAGCAGACCAGGAAAAAAATATTTGCAAACCTCACATCTGACGAAGGACCCATACCCAGAATACATAAAGAACTATGAAAACTTAACATTAAAAAATTTCAACAACAATCCAATCAGAAAATGAGCCAAAGACACAGAGAGACCTACTGCCAAGAAGACATGCCAGCGCCTGGACAGAGCTCAATGTCATCAGCCACCGAGAAGTGCAAGTGAAACCACGGTGAGGTGTGCCGCACCTCTCGGGTGGCAAACGTCACCACGTGCAGTGAGGGTGTGGGTGTGGGTGCAGGCACATGGCGGGTGAGCGCAGAGGGAAGCAGACAGCCGTTCTGCAGAGAATTGGGCAGTTTCTTTTCCAAAATGATACGTGCAACTACCACTCCACCCGGAATGGCACTCCCGGGCATTCGTCCACAGAAATGAAAACTCCCATCCTCACAGCAGCCCAGACACGAGTGTTCAGAGCACCTTTATGTGTAGCCACAAAAAACTGGCCCCAGCGCAGATGTCCCCCAGCAGAGGGTTTTCAACCACGGTCGTGCGCCCATTACAGAGAATGTTACTTAGCAATAAACAGGGGGACTCCCAAGACAGGGAACAATTTGAGTGACTCTCCAGAGAATTGTGCTGAGTGAAAAAAATCAGTCCCAAAGCCACAATGTCACTGTATGGTTCCATTCATATAACATTCTTTTTAAATTTTTTTATTTTTCCATTACAGTCTACTTTCAGTTTCAGGTGTGCAGCATAATGATTTTTTTCACTCAGCACACTTCTCTGGCGCTGTGCATAGTTATCACAGTGTTACTATGTTCCTAGCCCAGCGGTCGCCAACCTTTCGGACCTCAGGGACCACCGGTTGGCGACCGCTGCCCTAGGCTGTACTTTACATCCCTGTGAAATGGGACTGGAGCACAGGGGAGTGGTTACCAGGGGTGAAGAGGAGGGAAGTGAGTGTGGCCATGAGGGGTCCTGTGGTGACAGAAATGGCCCGTGCCTCAACTGTGTCCATGTCCATCCCCGGGCTGTGATTTTTAGAATGCCACGGTGGGGGGAGAGTGGGTCCAAAGCACATGGGACCGCTCTGTATTTCTTACAACTGCATGGGAATCTACCACGATCTCAAAACAAACAGGCTCTTTTATAAAAACAATGATAGTAAATAAATAGCCAAAGAGAGAATTGAAATGGGAACAAGTTGAAATGAGTCGATGTTACTTGATGGAGCATCTGTTGTTTCCCTAACGCACGACCCCAGCCCTGAGCACCACAAGGCTACCCTTGGAGAATCAGACTCAACATGCAGCATTTTCCTTAGCTTCGTTTTCTGTGTATCAACTCACTTCTCCTTATGAACCTCTATATTCAAAGGGCATCCTACATCACTACGGTACAAGAAAAAGCCACACCACTGCTATGGCTACACGGTGGTCATAACGAAACTACAACTAAAGCTCTGCAGACCTGCCAAGGCCTCTCGCTCGGTTACAAGACAAAGCAGAACAAAAGGCTTCTGATGGGCTCTGCAGAAATCCCTGCACATGACTGTTCCAGGGAGCTCAGTCATCATTTAGATCTTTGGGGGTGACCCTGCTCCTCTATGCCCACCTTTCACCCCCAACTTCCCAGTCAAAAGGTAACCTTCATCTGTTAGCTTTCTCTGAATCTTCCCACAGCCCCGTGACTCCTGCTGAACCTAAACACTTGCTTTAATGTTAATATTAGCCTTGTGATCCTAAATGATTGATCTTTCCATGGGCAATAGAATTAGGGCGGTTAAAAGGCACATTATTTTAAACCAGCCCTGACGTTGGTTCTGCAGTTCCCAGTCGGCTGATGTTATCACTTTCTTAAGTTGCATCCTGTTCCCTGTGGCGCTGGGGCAGATAGCATCTCTGCTTTCATTATTACAGAAAGATTTGCTACGGGAACGGAGACCCATGTCACCTCCCAGAACATGGGCTCCGGGGCTTATCTGACAGACCTCCAGCTCTTAGCTATTTTGGATGCTGGGAAACCAAATACGTGTATAAATACATGGTCCAGAGTCCATGGTCCCTTGTAAATCTCATTGAAAAATGTTCCCCCTGGAACTGCTATAAATACATTGCCATCAAAGACCTTGATATTTAGATCTACTGTACACCGTGTTTTCCAAGTCCGCGGGCTAATGTGGCTGATGTTTCTACTCCATTCACACCTTTGTGAGCAGGTCCATCGGCACCAAGGACAACGCTGCTTAGAAAGCAGCAGATTGTCTCTCCGCTCGCCTCTGTCCGACAACGCGGATGGCGGACCTGCTTCCAGACAGCCATTATGAATCACAGTAAATATTTTGACAAAAGCAACAGTGGGGTTAAGCACACAAGAGAATTACTAAACTGGGTCAGACCCAGTCTTACGTGGCCTTTTCTTTAGCACTGCATGCTCGAAGATAAATATATCATTAAGAATACAGGGTAAAGAAAATCACTTTTTTTCTTAACTGACATCTTCTGGATGCCTATCACGCACAGCATGTTACATACCTTCACGAAGAGGGATGAATTTTCAGCCGGCGATGCTCAGATTCAAACACAGATGGCCTGGCCTGAAACTGGGGAGACATCAACAGGTGGCTGGCCGCCCACCTGTGCAGCGAGTTCGCGCCTCTTAGCTGAGAAGGTGTCGGCGGCATCCTCTGCTGTCCCTATCTGCAGGCTGTGTCTCAGAGGGCAGAGAGGCAGGCCCTGCGTCTTAGAAGATAAAAGAAAAGAGTTTGGCCTCCCATTGCTCTGCCTTTGAGTCAACTTGGTGTCTAACAAAGAAAAAGCACCTTTGGAGCAACCTGGGGGAGACTCAGCCAGAGATGAAACTTGAACTGACTCCGAAATAGGAAGTAAATGATTGTCTATACATTTCTTAGTGTCACAGTAGCAACCCGTCGAAAACAGGAAGAGACAGGCGCAAAGAAGGAAAACACTAGAGCTACAGCTCATGATGTAGTGACTATCGGTCAGACAGCCCTAAGGCAGACTGCCACCTGGGATGGAGGTGCAGCCGCCCTTGCACTACAGATAAGGGCTCGTGCAGGCTGAGGGTCGGGACCAGCGGGGCCATCTCCTGGCTGTGGGGTTGGAAGAGGCATCTGCCTGGAGCTTCCCCGGCCCACAAGGGGCATCGAACTCGAACTCGCTGCAGGTGCTGATGGTGGAGGCCTCGCAGGGATCTCTGTGATGTTGCCTCTACTCAAAATTTTGATATTTGGTTAATAGGGAAGTGTTTGCATTAATTTTTATTTTGAAGATGTTGCACTGAAATCTTATCTTGATGGCTGAGTTGCGAGTGCCCCTTGAGTTCTGCACCCACGGTGACCACGGTGAGCTCCTCGCTCTCCCCACCCGAGTGCTGGCCCTGCTCTCTGTGACTTTAGAAGGAGCCAGCACAGGGGTGGTGGAGGGTGAGAAATTCAATGGTTCTAAGTGGTGGAGGCTGAGAGGCCAGCGGGTCTGTAACTCAGAACAGGAGCGAATGGCGAGAAGCACATTTGGGTCAAGAGGGCCAACCAGATGGGAAGCCAGCCGCGCGGAGTGGCTGTGTGTCAGCTCCTTCAAGTCCCTCCCGAGGCTCTGAAAGGGGCTGTTTTGGGATGTTTTTCCACTGGGAGAGAGGCGTCCTCACCCCACTGTGCCATCCATGATTCCCAGCTGGCCATGCACCTCAGCCTCATGTTAGCCAGATTGGGTTTGGGGGGATTTCATGTGGCCCGGTGAGCTGGGCTTTGAACCAAATTATGCAGATTTCTGTGGCTTCAACTCTTGGTACCTCCACATCCATGAGCAGACACCTCGCTGGCGTGCCAGAAGCCACAGAGGGTGTGCAACTGAGAATGGGAGAAGGACAGGTGCATAGCCAGCTGCTGTCAACTCCAGCATCCCTTCCCCTCCCCAGGACCCCCAGAACCCACAGCCAAGCAGTGAATGCCTGCCAGGCACTGAACCCACCATCCATCCCAATATTAAGCATTGTAAGAGCCCCCCGTCCCCCCCCCCCCAGCCACAAGACATATGAACACAGCATATGGGAGCCCCAGGAGAGAGGGTTTGGGGAGCCTTCCTGGAGGAAATGGTGGATGAGCTGGGCATTGCAGGATGCATAAGAGTTTTATGGGCAGAAGCAGCAGCAAGAGTAAGCTAGCCCTGGCCTGGTGACTCAGTAGGTTGGAGCGTCGCCCCATACACCAAACGGTTGTGGATTCAATTCCTGATCAGGGCGCGTACCTAAGTTGTGGGTCCAATCTCCAGTCAGGGCCTGTCCGGGAAACAACCAGTCAATGTTTCTCTCTCACATCGAGTTTCTCCCTCTCTCTCTCTCCACCTTCCTCTCTAAAATCAAGTTAGAAAAAGAAAATAAGAGGTAAGCGAGGGAAGCCTGAAAATGCACAAAAGCCGAAGCCTTGAGAGCGCCCCCCCCCCCCCCCCGCGCCGCCTCCCAAAGGGGGAAGGCCTGGGGCAGCCTCAGCCCCGAGGAGGGCGAGCGGCGCTGGCAACGTGGGCTGGGGCAGGCCAACAAAACACACCTCTCATGCTGAAGAGACGGCCTTCCCAGGAGTCGGGGAGAACCCCAGATGCCTCAGAGCAGGAAACTGCGAGCAGAGAGCGATGGAAAGCGGCAGGGAGGGGTGAGCAAGGCTCCCCTGGGGCTGGCGGACGGTTCCAGGCTTCCCGGGAAATCCTCAGGGACAAAGCCGCTCCTGTCCCCTAAAAAGACCTGTGATTTGCCTTTTTTCTCCCAAGTGACGGTCTGAATGCCCTTCATGAAGATAAACCAATGAAAGAGTTTCCTGTACAAGAACTTTTTAAAAATACCTTTGGAGTTGATTAAAAATGAAACTATCCACAAACGAATGAACAGGCAGATGGGGCACACTCGTGCACCTGAAGGCATCGCAGCCGGGAGCAGCGAGGTCCCGAGAGCAGCACACAGGCGCCCGGGGCCACGTGCTCAGCGAAGCAGCCAGAGCTGAGTCCACAGGAAGGGTCCAGAGTGGCCAACCGAGCCGGGAAGCCCACGGGGCTGCCTGGACCTGCCGGAGGGAGGGTGAGTGCTAATGGGCACGGAGTTTACTTGGGCGGGAACAGAGAATGTTCTGGAATTACAAACTAGTGATGACCGCACAACTTTGTGACTAGACTGAAAACCACCACATTGCACACTTGAAAAGGATGAGCGTTAGAGTATGTGAGTTACATCTCATCGTCATAAGCGACAAGCGCTCCCTTTCCAATTGTTCTCAGCACCACGATGCAGCTCAACTCTCCAGGGCGCAGCAGAGAACATCCAGCTACGCCTGTGGCAGTAGTCACCAAAGAAAGACATTTCCAAAGAATGGGGAACTTGCTTTCTCAGGTCTCTTATTCCCAAACAAACAAAAAAGATATTATCACCCCCTTGCCAAAAGCCAGGCTCATTTGGCAAAAATTGCGGCCTTTAAATGACTGTTTCTTCAAACAAAGCTATCTCAGAGACAAAGCAGCAGACGCAGGAGCCATCAGGCACCTGGGCTGAGTGAGGCCAGGAAGGAGGAAGGAATAAGGGGCCCAGGGGCCACCCACGCCCACCTCCCCCAAGGGCACAGGTCAAGGACACAATGATCCTGCCTTTGGGGCTCAGTCCCTGGGACCTCCTGAGCCCCAGACATTCGTTGGTCACATGGCAGGAAGCCAGGGAGTGGGGGGGAAAAGGAGGGCTGGCGGCCCTGGCCCCACTGCAGCTCTGCAAGCACCACCTGGCTCACCCAGGGCTGGGCGGGCCCCTGAGCCTGAGCAGGAAGCCTGGGGCCCAGGGACCGGCCCAGCTCACCAGCAAGCAGGCCTCTAAGAAGCGCTTCTCAATGCCTCAGATGAGTCGAATCGATAGTGACTACAAGATGAGTCTCCCCAGATGGTCCCCACATCCTGCCGCCTGCCTCTCTCCCCTCCCCACCTCCACTGGCCCCCTTCAAAGCACCCAACTGAGCCCAGCCTGGTGTCATGGTCCCAAAAGTATGTCACACAAGCGAATGACAACGGGATACACTTGCTTGTTTGCTCGCGGCAATACTTTTGCGCACACCATGCAGCACAGCGAAGAACCAAGGCCACGCGGAGCCGGGGACACCCGTCCCCCCGCCCCCCCGCCCCCCTCCACCATGCTCTCGGAGGCGGACAGCCGCAGCACGTCTGCCCAGCTGTGTCATAGCAACGCTTCAGCCCTCCTCTGTCCCTGCCAGGCCTCAAGCCATCCGACCGCGTGCCCTGCACAGTGCTGGGCACACAATCAGCCTTCAGTCAGCATCTGCTGAGTGGCCCTCACTCCCTGAGCTGCCCCAGACCTTCACTGAGAGACCCTGACACCCCGACACCAAGTGCCACCCGCCTGATACTTGAGCCTCAGAGGCACC